>NW_022436941.1:32408172-32447685 GCF_009761245.1 Sapajus apella
TAAAAGATTTCAGCTAATATTCTTTTTTTTTTTTTTTTTTTTTTTTTGAGACAGAGTCTTGCTCTGTCGCCAGGCTGGAGTACAGTGGTGTGATCTCAGTTCACTGCAGCCTCTATCTCCTGGGTTCAAGTGATTCTCCTGCCTCAACCTGCTGAGTAGCTGGGATTACAGGTGCACACCACCATGCTCAGCTAATTTTTGTATTTTTGGTAGAAACGGGGTTTCACCATGTTGGCTAGGATGGTCTTGATCTCCTCACCTTGTGATTTGCCCTCCTCTGCCTCCCAAAGTGTTGGGATTACAGGCTTGAGCCGCTGTGCCTGGCCTCAGCTAATATTCTTTATTATTATATTTGATTATGTTTTTTTAGTGGTGGCCCTGTCTTAGGTACTATGGATTCCAAGACAAATAACCCATGATTCTCTTGTTTGGAAGACCTTAAAGTCTGTCTAGGTGGTGGAAGAGGGGCATGGAGGGTGTGGGAAAAGATCTAGTACCCATATTTTAAGCTTCTTGCCTTACTTCAGGTTTTTCCAGGTCTGCAGAATGAAGATTCTTCTTTTGTGTACCAATTTTATGAACATGTGGAAAAAGAAATAAAAATTGAGGAATTTACAGCTTTTTCATCTGTATCTAATATAACCAAATTTGATGGGAGTAGTTACTGTGTATATTCTTCCCACTAAGCTCTTGAGGTTATACCTGTCTTGGGTTATCCCTAGTGATAGTGGTATCAGTACCATTGCTCTGATCATGGATGTCATTTGAAACTAAAGATTGAAAGCTTGCATAACAGTGTAAGGAAATAATTAAAGAACTTAAGAGCATGCTACCCCAAAATATGACATTTTGGCATATTGACTATTTTGAGGTGAAGGCATTTGAAAAACAGTAGGTGCAGGCAGATCACTGTTACCTTCCTCCTACTCCTTAAAAGCACAGATGGAATTCCTACATGAAAGAGGTTCTCCTGATATGAAGGAAAGTATCATTCTTATCAAGGATGGGAAGTTGAAGCTGAGGGGAATCTGTACAAACAATCCTTATGTAACCAACCTTTTATTTTCCTAGTCACTTCTCTGCCTAAATAACTACCCTAACTGAAGCCCCTTTGCTTTTTTATATTTCATAAGTTATTTCTCTTTGTCTACCTCATTATATGAGTATTCAACTTTAATTGAGTCTTTGGGTCTTCATATCTTTATGAAGGCTCCTGTGCCAAGTAAAATTTGTATTAAATAAATGTATAAGCTTTTTTCCTGTGGACCTGTCTTATGTCAGTTGAATTTTCAGGGCCAGCTTAAAAACCCTAAGATGGTAGTGGTAAAATTCTACCTCCCCTAAAGAATACATTCCAAGATAATTCATATAGTCAATTTTAAAGTTCTTTAGTTAAAAACCTATAAAAAGAGGATATGTAATAACTAATAGCAGCCTCTTTTGAGTAGTATTTGTATATCTTTAAAGAAAATGCATTTCTTTCCTTGCCATTTTTTTTTTCAGTTTGATGAATTCTAGCTTTTTAGTTTGACACTTAAAAATACATTCAACATAGTTCTGATTGAACAGTTTATCAGGGAAGGAGTGAGGAATCAGGCATTCTGCAGTTACTGAAGTATTGTGCCAAGTGACTGATGCATCTCAGAAGAAACCCATGAGAATTTATATAACCTAAAGTTCTGGTCCTTTTCTGATAACGTTGAACCAGAGCCATTTCATATTTACAGATTTGCCTTTAAATCTTATACTTTGAGATAAAAAGCTTCGAAAGTAAAAAAGAGGAATGTTAGGTGAAGTTAAGTATAAAAGCCACGGCACACATGCATGCATTTGTGTCTACAGAAACACACACACAGCCATTAAAATTGTTGCCTCTTAGGAATAAAATGAAAATAGAAATGTCACTTGTGATTTATTCATGAGTCAGATATCCACTATATGGATCACGTAGACCTTTAATTTCCCTTTATTCTTCCTCTCTCCCCAGTTTCTTCCCATCAACTGCCTAATGTTTTCTGTTTTTTCTTTCTTATTACTATACTAGAGGATGGGACATGTCCAGGACACAAAATTTAAATTATCCAACTTTGTACTTTGTTAGCAGTCAACAAAAAACTAACATTAATTGGAAATTATCTTTTGCATTTAGTTGTTAATGCCATCCCTGTTTATAATTATTATAAATAAATGAGAGTTCATTATTTAATAATAAAATTTAGAAAGTATATTTAAAACAAAACAGGCGTGAATACTGGTTTTTCATAATGTCTTAGAGACAGGTCTTATCTCACACGTCACTCCCCAAGGAGGCCTTCTTTACCCCTATCAAATACAGCAGTTCTAATCACTTTTAACCCTTGTATCTGACTTTATCTGACTTCATAGCACTTACTTTATTTATTCATCTCTTTGTCCAGCCACCTGTATATTGTATTTCTTTTGGTTTAGATTGTATAAGTGCTGTGGTGAGCAGTTGATCATCTTTACTTCAGCATAGTGCCTGTCCCAGAGTAGGCACAAAATATTTGTTTTAATAAACCATAGATGAGGGAAATAATTTGCTTTTTTTTTTTTATAGAAGTGGGGAATTAGTACTTAACAATGATAACTTTACCAATGTTACACTACTTATGAGTAGGAGTAGGAGTAGGATTAAGTAGCACCCTGCATCTTATACTGAATATCTTGAACACTGATGAATTATATAATTAAGAATTTCCAACCAACAAATTTGTTAATCTCTTATGTAAACTAGAAGTTGAATATTTTGTGATTATGTGAAATTTTTTATTGTAGTTCTTAGATTTCTAGTTCAGTAGTAAAAATTTGGTCTGTTTTCTAAATGTGTTCCATAACATGTCTTTGAAATATTATAGCCTTTGCTATGTTTGGAGACCTCTGTGCATAGATGTTTTAAAAATGTTACATTTTCTATTTATATAAATATTTAACTCAGAAGTATATGGGAAAAACATTTAGATTTGCTTGTATAGATTTAGAAACTTTGAAATAACAGTAAGGATAAACATTTTCCAAACTTAAAATTATTTTCAAGCTAACATTTTCAAGAGCTGTTTAGCAAACTTACAGACCTGCCTGCCCTGAAAAGTAAGATTAGGTGTATGTATTATGTAGCATTTTTTAGAAATACGTTGAATAACTAGATGTAAATGCTACTAGATGATTGATATTTAGATTATATAACAATTTCAAATATACAAAGATGTGATAATAGCATTAATTTTTCTTAACTCAGCTTTTCATTATTATTTAGGGAAACTGGTTCTTTATTGCCAACTAGATTTTTTAATGATGTCATAAATAACTTTTACTGATATCCATTATTGGAAAATCCTTTATATGTACTGCTAATCCCTTCAAAATTTTACTCTCTAAATGTTAAATACATTTAATAGTAAAAGCCTTTTTGAGTAATTTTTTATAGGAACCTTAAATGCAACTTACGGTATAGAATAAATAAAAAATTATGCTATAGAATACATCTAAAATTGAAACCTAAATAATTAAAAATTATTTTTCATTCTAATAGTTCCCCTTATCTATGAGGGATCTCAGTGGATGTCGGAAACCTCAGATAGTGCTCAATCTAACTGCCCTCAATCAGAACACATTTCTGTTGTCTACAAATTTAATGCCTTTGCCATCTTATCTAAGCACTTTATCATGCACTGTAGCCACAAATTTTGCTGTTTTGAGGTGTGATGGCAAAACTAGCATGATTTTCTTTTTCCTTCTTCACAATTTCACGGATAGAAGATTCGTTCTTACTACAGATTTTAGCAACCTCAGTATACCATTTTTTCCTTAAGTCCAAAACTGCTATCTTTTTACTTAAAGGAAGCACTTTATGGCTTCTTGGTGGCATATGTGAATTGCCAGCATCAGTAGTCTTGTACTTTGGGGACATTATTAAGTAAAATAAGAGTTTCTTGAACATAAACACTGCAATACCCTGACAGTTGATTTGATAACTGAGCCAGCCACTAAGTGACTAAGGGTGTGTAATGTCGACAATGTGGATATGCTGGACAAAGGAATGATTTATGACTTGGGTAGAGTAGAGTAGGATGGCATAAGATTTCATCATGATACTTCATGTTCAGAGTGATGTGAAAGTGAAAAATTAATAAATTTTTTATTTCTGAAATTTTCTGCTTAATATTTTTGAACTGTGGTTGATATCAAATAACTGAAACTGTGGAATTTGAAACTATGGATAAGGGGGACTACTGTATTCCAATTTTAAAATTAGAATTATAGTTTCTGCTAATAGTTGACCCTTACTTAAAGTTACAGGGTGAGATTTCAAGCAAATTCTGGCTATTTTTAAAACTTGAAAATAAATTGTATATATTTTTTGTGCCCCAACTCCACCACACTTAATCATCTGTTATAAATATTTTAAAATTCAGAAACATGGAAGATTTGGAATTAGTTCACCTAAGTAAGAAGAAGCTGAAGGGCACCTAAGTATCTCTATATATGAAGAACTATATTGCATTTCTGTAAAAGTTAAACTTAATTGTAATCTTGAACCTTACTATTCAAGGTTTGATCTGAGGACCAGCAGTATACCATCATCACTTAAATGTTTGTTAGAAATGCAGGAACTCAGGTTTTACCCCAGACCCACCAAGAAACAGGACATACATTTTAACTGTGGTTTGTATGCTCATTAATTTTTGAGATGCTTTGGTTTAAACTTCTCAAAAAAGAAAACAGATCCTGATCTTATGATGATTAAATATTGTTTTCCAGAGATTTTAAAGATATTTAATAATAATGCAAATTCTGTAAGTCTTGATTAAAGTAAGGATGTTACTGTGTATGGGAACCCTAAGAACAATGGTTGGTTTTGTTATCTCTTAATGAATGATATAGATGTTAACAAAATACAATTGAACATTGGAGATCACTGATAGGATCTTTTTAGTGTATGTTGATTTTATTTATTAAATAATTATCAAGTGGTACTGGGCTTAATATAGTCTAGATATAATATGGGAATTGTTCAGAACAGTAAATAGTATTCACAATGGTGGCTTTTGGTCTCTATCATTTGAAAATGTATATGGTTACTTGGGTTAAATTTAAGAGTTGTGTTAATATCTTTAAATGTCAAATTAAAAATTTTTTTTCCTTAAGATTAGTGCAAGTAGTTTTCTTTTTTCCTTCTGATTAGGTAAAATTACTGATAAAGTATTTCAAAAAATAAAGTAATAGCTGCCTCAGGTTAGTCATATAATCAAAGCAACTAAAAGGGAATGAAATAATCAGTGTCTAAGAAAACTTACGAGAAAGCTTTTAAATGTAGATAAATCATTGATTAAAACAAAACTTGTAAATTATTCTGTCGCTTCTTTTAAAGATTTTTGTGTTCTTGAAAATATTAATTCATATAGTAATCTTTTAATATAGAGGATGGATCATGAATAAAAGAAATAGGACTTTTGACCCTGTGACAATGCCAATAAAAAATTAAAAACTATTTATCAACTATTACTACAATTCTCTATGATTGTTTTTATGTTTACTGATATTAGATAGCATTAGGCAATGTAAACTAAGGAATTAGAAAACAATTGCCTGGTTTATTCTTTCATGGAAGGCCAAAGAGTTATAATTGGTACTTTCCTACTAGGATCTATTCAGCTAAAGTTACTGTCCTGAGTCAAGAAAGCTGGCAAAAGAGCTGATCTCATCTTTGCACTCTGAACTTTTTTCAACAACTGGAGATCTATTTAGAAAGTCTTCTAGATGAAAATATGAATACTTCCTAACTCATTTATTTGAATGTCAGAAAATTTTAATTTATTTTTAATTGAAATCTCTTTATTTTCATTTTAAACTTACTAATACCTGTACATTTAAAAATTTGAACTAATATAAAGAGCTAGTATAGAGACAGGGGCCATCTTGTTATCCTACTTTATACAATGATTTATAAAGTTGACTACTTTCATCTAGGCTCTCTTTGTTAGCCAGTTTAAGGAATTTAGTTCCTTCATTGGTTCCCTCTTCATCTTTTGACTACTTGGGACCACGCACCTGACTCTTTCAGTGTTTTGGGTGCTCTTAACTTATAGATGTTACACTGGTACACAGTACCTGTTGTCTTTCTGAATCAGTTAGGACCAAATGATTTCATTGAAAAGAGGCGTTTAAAGTAGAGATTTTTTTTTTTTTTTTTTTTTTTTTTGGAGACAGAGCCTCGCACTTTCGCCCAGGCTGGAGTACAGTGGCGTGGTCTTAGCTCACTGCAACCTCCGCCTCCCAGGTTCAAGTGATTCTCTTGCCTCAGCCTCCTGAGTAGTTGGGACTACAGGCACATGCCACCACGCCCAGCTAATTTTTGTATTTTTAGTAGACATGGGGTTTCACCATACAGGACAGGTGGTCCTGAACTCCTGACCTTGTAATCCGCCCACCTGAGCCTCCCAAAGTGTTGGTATTACAGGCGTGAACCACCACACCTGGCATAAAGTAGAGATTCTTGAAAAGAAATGAATAACAAATACTTCACATTAAGTATGAAATTTGCTTATCATATGTGTAGCTTGTTCCATAAGGATAATTTTCTGTTTCTCTCATATCATGTTTTTTTGGAGTTAAGTTCCCTGGACATTTTGCAATGCGGGGAGGTCTATGGGAACTTTTTCAGGATAATGTGAAAAATACATAGATGTGTTTTTTATGTAATAAATAATATCGGCCAATTATAATTTTGAAATAATGAACATTAATGCTTTTTTAAGATGTCTGCAACAACTGTAATGTGATGTGGAAACACCTTTGATTTTTATTGCTGACAACTACTGTGGTTTCTTGACTACATAATAGAAATGCCGAATAGAGATTAGTGAAAGTAGAAATGTAATAAAGTTTAGGGAAAGTAAATAGAAATATTTCAAATAGAAATTGAACTTAAACATGTAATTATTTCCCCCTCCAAATTTATGGACCCATTAGAGTTTGTGGACTCCAGGATAAGAACTCTTTATCTGACAACTTCACTGATTTCTCTTATACTGCAATTTTAAAAGTTTTATTGTTTTTTTCCTAGATGGATATTTATATCATCTAAAAATCATGATAGTTTTTTTCCTTTCTATCCTATCTTTACAAATTTTATTTTATTTTCAATTTAATTTTGTTCAAGACCTCTACAGCTCTGTTTGAGTTGTGTTGATAGTAGTCTCCTTTGTTCCTGACCTTAAAGGAGATGCAGACCCTTCATTAAGTGTGGTGTTCATGCAGGTTTTTGTTATACAGTTATTCTTTGCTAAGATTACTTGGGGCCAGAAATCAGATGGGGAGTTGGTGTAGCAAGATTCTCAATTAATTGGTTATATATGGTTCATGAATTTTGGATAGTGAGTAGTGAGAACTGATAGTGAGGAAAATTAAAAATTGAACACTTATTTGGGTAAATTGTGTCACTGAGTTCCACTAGTAGGTTTTCAGCTAAGTTCAGATTGAATAGTAGCCTTGTACAACTTTACCAGGTAAGGAAGTTCCTTTCACTTTATAATTTAACACTTTAAAAAATTATGACTAGGTAAGAAAAGTTATCACATGCTTTTCCTCTATTAAGTGAGCAAATCATAGGTCATGTTGAACTAAGTTTACATTACAGAACACTTTATAACAATTGTATTTTAATAAAGTGTTGGATTTATTTTGCTCATTTTTTTTTTTTTTGATGGAGGTTTTTATGGTTGTTGCTTGCTTTTTGCCCACTTAATTCCTAAGTGAAGTGGGCCCATGTTTTCTTCCTGTAAATTGTCTAATTTTGGAATCAAGATTCCAGTAGCTTTGTATAATGAGCTGGGCGGTTTTATACTCTTCCTATCTGCTGTAACAGCTTGTATTAGAAAGTCATTAATGTTTCTTAAAAGTTTATTAACCCCACTTGTGAAAAATCATGTAGACCTTTGACTTTGACTTTTTGAGAGGGATGCTTTGAGTACCTTGCAAATTATTTCATAATTTTTGGTATATTCAAGGCTTCTATTTCTTTTAACCATTTTGATGTGTATTTTTTTCTGGGATATTTTCCACTTTATGTAGATTTCCAAATTATTAGCCTATATTTATGGCACTTAAAAATATATTTAACATTTTGTATTCTCTCTTTTCATTCTGTATTTTGCTGCTTTCTCCCGTGCCTTCCATCTCCCCATCTCATCCCTATGTTTGATGAATCTTGAGAAAAGTTTATAAATATTTATTAATATGTTTAGTCTCAAGAAAGTAACTTTTTAAAAATCTTCCCTATTGCATTTTTGTTTGGAATTTTGCTGATTTACTCACTTTATTATTTCTGTGCTTCTTGTTCTTGTTAATATTGTTTTGAGTTTTAGTTTTCAGTTGTGAGTGTTCTTTGTTTTTTCCTTTTTTCTGGCTTGTGTTTATTTTAACTTTGTAAGACAACAACAGGTAAAATATTGGGTAATCCCCCTATCCTGTATATTTGCATCATCTTTCTGATTTTGATTTTTATTTGAGTACTTTCCCTAGAATGTTTTTAGTTTGGGTCTCCATGGAAAAACCTTCTGTGGCCTTGTATGCCTAAATAATTTTTATTCTGGTCTCATTTGTGTGACAGTTTGGCTTGATGTAAAATTGTAGAGTCAAAATTGTTTTCTTCAATGCTGTAAAAATATACTCTTGTACTCATGTTCCAAGGTTTATCTTCTTTCTCTCTGGAAGATTTAGAAATTTTATCTTTTTGTTTTAAAATTTAACAGTAATGTGGTATGGATTTATTTGTCCTATTAATTTTTTTTAATGAGATCTTTCATCTTTCTTTTTTTCTTTTTTAGTTCTGTAGCATTTACTTTAACCTTTCAAACTTTTCTTTGTCTCTCTGTCAACCTCCTTCTTCTCACCATTTATTTCTGAGCCCCCTGTTATCTGGATGTTCACATAACTGCTTCTGTTCCTTGGCTTTTCTCTCATGTTGTTTTATGTTATTCTTTTGTTTTCTTTTTTCTTTCTTTCTTTTTTTTTTTTTTTTTTTTTGAGACAGAATCTTGCTCTGTCGCCCAGGCTGGAGTACAGTGGTGCAATCTAGGGTCACTGCAACCTCTGCCTCTCACATCCTAGAGATTCTCCTGCTCAGCCTTCTGAGTAGCTGGGACTGCAAGTGCGCACCACCACACCCAGCTAATTTTTTGTATTTTTAGTAGAGACGGGGTTTTACTGTGTTAGCCAGGATGGTCTTGATCTCTTGACCTTGTGATCCGCCCGCCTTGGACTCCCAAAGTGCTGGAATCACAAGCTTGAGCCACCACGCCTGGCCTATATTATTATTTTCTATTGTCTTTTACGAAGGACCCATAATGTGATTTTTCTAACTCAACTATTTATCCTATAATTCTTTTTATCCTGCTCTTTTTCTCTATTGTATTTAAAAATTATATCTTTTTTTAATGAATACTTTATATTATTTTTAATGATTTCTTATTCATACTTAACTTTGCTGATTTCTTACTGCCTTAGCTGTATCATGTTTATTTTGAATTATTGGAATATATTTCAATAATTTTGCCTCAGGTATACATAAAACCTCTCCACCAGACAACAAGGGGAGCCCAGATTTTTCAGTATGTAAAGTGTGAGACTATGTGATACCGATATCGGTGAAATGTCGATAGCAAACCTGCGCAGATTGACAGCCAGAAATCCTGGGAGTTGGGCTCTGAGCTGAATCTTTCTTGGTCCCGGCTGTAGTTTGGTGCCACCTAGTGGCCATTGCCTCCTCTGCTCCTCTGGCTTAAAGTTCCACAGGTTCCTTTTGTGAAGCTCCAGGACAGTGGCAGCAATTCCAAGAATCTCTTGGTTAGTTGTCTCTCATTTTGTGGTCCTAATTGGAATGATTGGTCTGGGAGAAATGTAGGGTGTAGGAACCCGTTCTCTTCTTCCCTACTTATAAATACGATGTTGCCTGGCATGGTTGTGTCGTTTCCTCCACTTCCTATTCCCCTTTCCTTTTGCCTACCGAGAGGGGAAGCCCATGTTACATGTTTAGATAGTTGTATTTCTGTAATAGGTAGATGTTTTTATTAGTTGATTTTTAGATCAATTCTTATTTCCTGGATATAGCTACCGTGTGTGGCAATGTGAATTGGGAAGGGCAGAAGGCCAGCCTCTGGTCATTGTTAATCTGACAGAGAACCCCAGGAACCACTCAATCTCTACTGATCACTCTTTGTCTCTTCACTACCTATGGTTTTCACCTTTACTTCACAAGTCCTTAAGCTGCCCCATGTTACTAATTGTTAATGCTGACATTAACAACTAATCCTCTCCTGTCCATTGTCTATGCTGTGGTAAAGCTGTATGCTTTACCTGTCTTGGGCAAGAGTAGCATGGAAAAGTTTTCCAACAACTGGCTTCCTCCCAAATTAGGCTGCAGCATTCTGACCTGACCTCAACATGCATAGTTTTTCTTTTCTTTTTTTTTTTAAATTTCCTTAAACTGTTTCTCTCACTAAGCTGGTTTCTCCAGTATTGATTTTTGTGGAGAAAGCCAGTAGTGGACAGAGTTTACCATCTTGATAGGAACAATGAAATATACTACCTTATAGATAAATCCACATTTCAACTTAGCCTAAGTTATAAAAACTGTTAGTCCCAAGTGGGTAAATTTAAAAATAATACTTTGACTGAGGCAGGAAAATTGCTTGAACCCAGGAGGCAGAAGTTGCGGTGAGCCGAGATCGCACCGCTGCACTCCAGCCTGGGTATAGCAGCCTGGGCAACAGAGCTAGAGTCCATCTCAAAATAATAATAATAATAATAATAATAATAATAACTTATTGTTTGCTTTCAGATATTTAAATTTTTATTTTGCTGGCCAAAGAAAAACATTCCTTTTAGTTACCCTTTGTATTCTTATGTGATTCTTTTGCCTTCCGACTTCCTTTTGCTTTACATGTTTTACATCTTACCTTATCACATCTTTGACACTGAGAAATTGTCTTGAACTTCTTTAGAAGTTCTCACATTTTTTCAAGCAACATTTTTACAAAGCCCTTTCACATATTTAATCATATTCATTCTTGAGGCTGAATGGGTGAAACTATAAGGCTAAGAGAGATTTTGTGTTAGACCTGATGATACAGCCAGCAACTGGCAAACCAGGAATGTAAACATGAGACCAACTTGAATTCCAGAGCTTTGTCCGCCACACTACAGCTACATTGAGGACACTTTTTTTTTTTTAACATCAGAATCTTCTGAATCCTTCAAAAGAAATTCTTAATTTCAGTTTTCATAATAAAATGAATTTCATAGTTTTAGCTTTTCATAAACTTTTAAGTTAAAGATTTACACAAAACTGTCATATCCCATATTGATAGACATTTTTGATGGATTGTGGTATATATATTTTTAACCAACATAGTTTCTTTGTACCTGACTTCCTCTTAGATGAGATCTCTTCAATTTCTGATTCTCATAGCTTGAAAAACAGTATTGTTTGTGCTGTCTTTCCTTCATTTCAAATTATACTGTAAAAATAGCTGATTGTCGCCAAAGATTTATTGTTTGAGGGAGAAAAAAAACCTGTCACTTTTAAAGCATAGAAACTTGTTATTTAAATGGAAATTGTGTAATTGCTTTCATTATGATCTATAGACTGCCTTGGAAATATGAGGGCCCTAGATAAAGCATATCACAACTTTTACTATGTCTAGCTTTATGTATTACGTTGATTATGTTTAGTTTTTCTGTTGGTTTCAGAGATATAATTTGGAATTTCTTTTAAATCCTCTGTGTGTTACCACTTCAGAAATATATCCTGGATATACTCTTCTGTTGACTAGCTTTCCAAAAGCTAGATTGTAGGATCCTAGAGTGTTTTAGCAGAAAAAAAAAAAAAAAAAAGTTAAAGGCCATTTATCCTGACTTCCTTGATTAATCTGAGGAAATGGAAAGGTTAAATGATTTGACTGATGAGCGTCTAGCTAATAAGAGACTGAGCCTCCTTAGAGCCCAGGTTTTTTGACTCCAACTCTGCTCTTTATATGCCACTTGATCTCCTTAATGAATGACAAACAGAAATTTTGTAATTTTTTTCTTGGAGCCTATTCTACTTCTAGAAATCTCACATTATTTTTCTTTTCAACAGCTGAGTGCTTCTTTGCTACCTATTTTTTTTTTACCCCAGCATGTGAAAGGGTAGAAAGAAGAAAAATAACCTTGTTCTTTTTAAGTTCATGTTTTATATTCATATGCTCAGGCTGCCATAACAAAATCTCATAGACTGGGTGGCCTAAACAACAGAAATTTATTTACTCACTACTCTAGAGGATAAAAAGTCCAAGATCAAGGTCTGGCAGGGTTTGATTTCCGGTGAGGGCCCTCTTCTGGCATGCAGATGACTGCCTTCTTGCTGTGTCATCACATAGCAGAGAAAGCATAAAAGCCACCATTGGATTATGGTGTTGGATTATGACCCCACCATTATGACCTTATTTAACCTTAATTACATTCCAAAGATGCTGTCTCCATATATAATCTGGAGTTAGGGAGTCACGGCTTTAACATATGAATTTGAGGGCAGCACAATTCAATTTATAGTGTGCTCTATATATCATAATCTTGTGATTGTGTTGTAATTTGCATTCCTCACAGTTGGTGGCATGCCTGCCTCAGCATCCTTAATGTGATCAGTCTTTGAGATCAAGGTATGACTGGTCTGGGGAGATGCAGGTTGATACAAGCACAATTTTTTCCGCTACCTTTGACAAAGCACACACACATCATAGGATTGGTACCAACAGGTCTTTTGTTCAAAAAATCATAAAACAATATGTATGTGAACAATTTAAGATTATTTTTCCCATTTAAATCTTTATCGAAGACATTATCAGGTCATGATTGAGTCCATATGTGCACATATTTTGGCATCAGAATTCCTGGTTTCTTGGCTCTGCCACTTAGTATCTGTAAACCTGGATAGGATTTAGTCACTGCCTGTTTCTCATCTGTGAAGTGGATAGGATTATATCACAGCTACTGACAGTGAGGATTATATGAGATAGTGCCTGATAAATAGAAATTATTCAGTTAATGATAATGATAATTATTATCTTTTTTGTTGTTGTTGCTTTTTCTAAACTTTGGAGCTCATATGACTCTAGCTCATTTGTTCTCAGTATTTATCCTAAAGATTCCTCACTTTGTCATTTAAGGCCTTGGTAAGCTTTAATTAATTCTTTGTCTCATCTTGGTGGGTGTATGCGTATAGAAGATTTTATTCAAGTCCTTTGTTACTAAATTATTCGAGTGAGTAATTCAGAAATCAACTTATAATATTCCCAATAGTCTCCATTTTACAGATAAGGAAACCGAGGCTCAAAGAAGTTAATAACTGTTCAGCTAGGGTGAAACCAGAATTCTCTATTGAATCTGTCTTCGTAAGTTGTGCTGTTTCTATTGCATCACATTAAAAAATTTTAATACGTTTAAGTAATAGTAAATCAGTGTTAAATTCTGTAACGTGAAATATCTGTAACCAATATAAAGTCCAGCTAGTTTGTGATCCAAGCCTAACGGACTCATTCAGCTAGAGGCTGGTAACTGAAACACAGATAAAAACAATTTAAATATTTATATTGCTCCTGAAAATGCTAAAGGAACACCACTGCAATAATGCACGACACAACTTTAAAAATATCCTTTAGTGAAGAATTTTGTGTTGAATTCTTGTTACATGCTTAGAAAACTAAGGAAAGCACAGAACAGAAAAAAAAGTAATACACTTATTAACTTCAGGTAAACAAAAACTTATGCAGGGAAGGAGAAGGAATAATAGCTCACTACTATTATTGGATTATCAGCTCTGAATATTTTTATATAGTCATAACTATGTAAATACTAAATGTGAATCTAACTACAATTATAATACAACTACATAGGAAAGATTGTGTATATGTTGGGTCTGGGTGAAGGATATACAGCTTCATCCTCATTTTCATATTTGAAAAGTCAATGCCTAAAACTTGAAATCAAGAAGTAGCTTATTATAAACATTTGGAGATATGGCATGTGGAGATATGGAAGTAAATTTCAAAATAATCATGAAAGAACTGAAAATGTTTACCTCTGGAAAGGAGGAAATGGGGTAAAGGTGGTGGGGAAATACAAGTCTGCTATTTTTCAAACAACCTTTTGGGTTATTTGATAATTCAAGCCAGGTGCCTATGTAATTTTAATAAAATGAAATAAAGAAAAAGCAAACTTTTGCCCAATGATAAATATTTTGACTTGACTTTAGCTGATGTTACGTTTGAATGTCAAGATAAGCATTGATTTTCTTTAGAAGGCATAGTACTTAATTAATTTGCCTAATATTAATTGAATGTCTGCAGTGTGCTAGGCATAGCAGGGGATGTAAATGTAAATTAGACAATAATCCTTCCAAGGAAGTTGTGATCTTGTCAGAAGATGAGATATATGCAAATAACCGAAATGGAAGATTGTAAGTAATACCTGCCAAGAAAGCAGGCTTTTCTTAGTCTTCTTGACTCTGAGGTTTGCCTCAAGCCTTGGGTTAATAGTACAGCTCATATTTCCAGTGATTTTGGTCTTGCTTATGATTTGCAGAATTGGTTTTATTCTAGACCTTTATCTGTTTCCAATCTTGGTGATCTTGGCCCTTGCCTTAACCTTGCTTTGTTTAGCATTTTCTTTGGTGGATGTCACCTAAGTCGAATCCCAGTTAAAGAAATTCAGTAAGAACAAAACCTTTTCATCAACATTATATTTTTAGTTCTAATTTTCCTCTTACTTATGTCAGAGCAAATGTTTCTTCATTTGTCAGCAAATGTTTTTTTGAGTATCTGTGATGGGGCAGAGGTGAAACTACTGAAAGGCTAGATATAATATTTATATGAAATAGGAACCAAATCACCCTCAGTTTCCTTCCTGTCCCGTCCTTTGAGTCCGAGTCTCTTAGTTGGAAAGGTTAGAACCTAGGAGTATGATTTTACAGATGAGAAAACAGGCCTAGAAAGGTGATAACAAGCCTAGAAAGGCTAAGTGGTTTCTCTCAGGGCAAAATGCTAGGCTATTTTCAAGGTGAACATAGAAGCCAGTATTCAAAGTTTTTGCCAAAATTTGTTGTGCATGCTTTTCATGAGCCTGGCTTTTTGCTAATTACTTTTACACATAGATTCTTACTTTATCACTATAATAACTCTGTGTTTTAGGTATTACTTCCTACCGCTCCCCAACAACCAAAGAAAAAGTTTGGAATTTATGTGCAGAAACATATTTAAATCTCAGTTTTCCTAAGTGATTTGACTAAGGGTTGACTTCCTAGAAAGAGGCCTTAGGAAAAAGAAAAGTTCTGTGTTGTCTATTTTGGATGTTAAAACTCTCATTATCTTATTCTCAACCAGTTTACTACACCAGTGCAATGTGTGGAAATAAACTAACATATCTCACGTGTTAGAAATGACACCTGCCTTTGTTTCATGCAGGCGGTGAAACTAGATCATGTCATGGATCTGGCTAGTTTTTCCTTGGATGCAAGCCCAGATGACTTTTGAAATTAAACCTAAATATGAACCCAACAGAATTCTGTTAAATTCCCATAAACTAGGAAAACCTATTGATGATAAATTAAAAATCAATTAATTAGATTACTTTAAACAAAAAGTGAAAAGAAACCCTGCTATCTGTTCTTCCTTTTTTTTAAAATTAGCTTTGAATTGGTCAAAATGTAGGGATCATTGAACAAACAAAATTGTATTAGTTTTTGGATTTATGATTTTATGAAATACTACAAAGATAAGATAGGAATAACTGAAAAAGTGAAAATCCATGTTATGGCATGTGTATGTATTAAAATATGCTGTATACTAAGCATTCACTACACAATAACATACTTCTATTTTTAAAATAATTGTATTCTGCCATTATGTTCTATCTTAATGTTTTTCAGGATTTGCAAAATATATATTTTAGTGTGTCAGAAAATAAACCACAAATTATGTGTATGCGTATGTAGGTGTATGTATGCATGTATATGTGTATTTTTCCTCCTGATTGATGTAGATCATGCTTAACACTGTTTTCCATCAGGTTGTATGAGTTTTTTGTACATGCTCTAAAGCCACACTAAATTTTTTTTCAGCATCATATATATGTATGTAAAGCAATAACTTTAGTGTACAGATTGCATAGTGTCATATTCCAGTAAATTGTGACTGAGTGGCATGTATGTATATAGGCAGTTAAAGACATTGGGATTAACTTAAACATTGACACTTGATAATTTTTCTAAAGGTTATAGTGCAGTACTTCTAACAGCCCTATTAAAGAGAACAAAGGATAGGGCTTTGCTATCTTTAAAATCATTGTTTACCATGATTATTTAGCTCACCTTTGTGGGGGAAAATATATATTTGTGTGAAATTATGACTTAAATTATTAAATATTCCACAAATTAACATATTGTAGTTTCCTTGCAATACAATTAAATAGGAATCTGTTACTCTTTAATATTACAGAGTTAAGTGAGCATCTTGGGAAATTAGAGGCGTTTATGATTTTCATTTTCTCCCAGTGTTCATTTCATCTCTTGAGACAAGTGAAGCCTATAGAATGTCCTGATGATGATTTCTGATCTTTACCAGATCAGCAAACTTAGTCACAACAATGACTTAAACAGTGGAGAGAAGGAAAGCATTTGGGACAATTTTTTTGTCTAGTTGGATATTGGCAGGGAAGAGACTATAGGCAGAGAATTTTGGAAATTTTCAGTTGCTCTCTTGTCTCCTCTACAATATCAGAGAATATATAATTTATCCAGTTTAAGCTTAAATAGGGAAATTGTCTTGAATATGTTGTGATTTTCGGGGAAAACTTTGTTCTTTCTTTCCTAGAAGCACAGTTTACAGTTGTCAAAAGGCATAATTATCTCATTTACCAGCAAGTTTCTTTAATATATAATGCAACTTGGAAATTCTTTAAATTTGAAGTTTAAGATTTTGTAAAATTTATTCATACTCTAATCAGTTGTTTCTGTGAATTCAAAATAACGAGCTTACGTAAGAATACCTATACTGTGTGAAAAGGTGATTTCACATCTATTACAATATTACTTTTATGTAGATATCTCTTCATAGTTTCTTTTCTTTTCTTTTTTTGAAACAGGGTCTAGCTCTGTGGCCCAGGCTGGAGCACAGTTGTGCAATATCCGCTCACTACAACCTCCACCTCCCGGGCTCAAGCAATCCTGTCACCCCAGCCTCCCGAGTAGCTGGCTTGGCAGGTGCCCACCACTACCCCTGGCTAATTTTTGTATTTTTAGTAGAGCTGGGGTTTCGCCTTGTTGCCCAGGCTGGTCTCGAATTCCTGGGCTCAAGCGATCTGTCCACCTTGGCCTCCCAAAGTGTGATTATGAGAGTAGGCCTCTGCACCCAGCCCTCTTTACAAATTTTTAATTATTTGCTGTATTTGCCTAATTACTTCTTAAATTATTGCTAGTTCTAATTATCCCTGATGGTTAATGCAGAATGTTAGAACCAAGGAGAATGGACTGAGTAGAGGAGCCGTCAGCTGGTGGCAAGATGCAAGCTAATTTATTTATTTTCCTCTTTTAAAGAGAACAAAGAAGAGGGAGGAATAGAATTTTATGAGATACATTGGTAAGACATATGACCATTTGAAACAACCATTAAATGATGAATAGTATTCCTGTAATCTGAAGAACTTTGAGTGGAGAGGTAGTATTTCATGCTTTAATAAACATGAGTAATGATTTAAAAATAATACATTTAGCAGGTATGAATCATTTGGAGACAGTATTCAAAGAGCCATTCTACATGCATAAATACCAGAATTGCCATTACAGAAAACCTGTTGAGGACAGAAATAAAAATTAAAAAAACTAAAAACCAAAACCCTCACTTTTCTTTCCTAGAATAAAGTGCCCTTTCTGTGATTCGTGAGACCTGTCTTAAAGGGAAAATTTCATATAGTACAGGTTGGGAAAGCTTTTCTTCTCTTTATTGGCTTTAACCGTTACTTTGATCATGCAGTTACAGTTTTGAAGGTTCATTCTGAGAATGCTTTATTGATGTGGTAATCTGCTTTAACTTTCTTAGGTGATTTATTATTGTAGTTCTTTGGAATCTCTCAGATCATTGTTATAGACTCCTAGATCCTTTAGAGGATCCACAGATTCTACTTTGGGGCCTCAACATCTTCACATCATCCTTTCTTAAGAGTGTAAGTGTAACTGACTCATGTGGATGATGGTCCAGATATGCTGTGCATAATGAAAATTTGAGAATTTCTCAATTAGAACGTAAGGAACAACAAAAGGACCTTTTACCCAGCTTTGTGGATGAAATAGTGTTTGCCTCTCTGCTGTCAGAGAAATTTGATATCTATACAGCTGTCTTGTGGCCTATAGTTGTTTCTGTGACATTTTGCCCTCAAACTAAAGTCAAGGATAGTATTACATGTGTTCACGTATCCTTCTATGTGTAGTAGAATATATTTAAATGGCATTAGGTTTCTAGACATATGTGCATTGCCAACTTTCAGATAGCAAATGACTACAGGAATTCACAGTAAATATCTTACTATGTTTTACATGGTTTTAGTTATCTTATTTATTTCAGAAATTTTAGAAGCAATTTGAAAATAATAATCTTTCAGAATTCTGGTTTTTCAGAATTAGTTTTTTTTTTATTTAAAAAAACAGCATAGGATTTTGTCTTAACAAAGTGGCTGCTGATTTAATTTTGTACAGATGATGTTTTTTAACCTTGTAAAGCACTGTTCTTCGATCATGTATTAATGTTTTACATTGCAGCTTAATTGCTCTGAATACACTTAAGCCAGTTTATATGCCTGATAACAAGAAACACTCCCAGTAATAAAATTATAAGAATAGAAGGAATCTTAGTGATAAACTAGTTTATAGTCACAGATGAAGAAACTTTATAAGATATTGGCAAATTGTTCTCAAAAATGTTTATGAAAATTTGTATTCTCACCAATATTGGAAAAGTTCTTTTTTCTTTATATTCTCTCCAGAACCTGTGCAAGAGCTTCGTTAAGATTCAGCAATTCCGTTTCTACGTACACACGTATCTGTATATACATATCTTGTTATGGTTATTGTCCATGTGTTCAAAGAGACATGTGCAAGAATGTTCATTGTATCATTGTACTAAAATTAATAAGAGAATTGATAAATCAATCTATTAAATAATGTGAAGTGGTTAAAATTAATGGAATATGTCTACATGTATCAATGAATATGTGTATATCTTAGTCACATAATATTGAATGAAAAGATAAAAACAAATTGTAGAAGGACTATACAATATGTTATTTATATAAAGAACAAAAACCTATAAAACACAATTTATATAGGATTGATGGAATATTATTGAGCTTCACGAAGAGTTTACATAATGTGGGGAAATATGTGTTATGTATAACAGGGTAGCAAATTGTGATTCTGGCCAAAGGAAAGCTACTACATGCCATGTTTACAGTATACATTCTTCTGTGTGAAACCTGGTTGTCCTGGTTGAAACCAACTTCTCTTGGCTCTGTTTCAGGAAATTTTATGAATTTTGAAAACCAGACATTAGATTGTGTCCTAATAATGAAGTCTGGCTATAGGAAGAGTTCTGTTAAACTGTTATTTGATTCATCTGATAAGAGGACAATAGCATTTGGGTGGCTATTATCTTTAAGGCCCTAAATGAAAGGGAACAAACTTAATTTTCCTACTCTATCTACATAAGAAAATAATAATAACTAAAAATACCATCTTGGAATAAATATATGGGAATGTTTACACCCTTAATAATGAAGGAACTCCAAGTGAAGACATCATTGAGATAAGTTTTGCAGGTTGGCAAATATAAGTTTGATAATTTCCGGTGGTGGCAAGTGCATGAATCAAGAGACACTCTTTTCAATGGCTGGTATCAATCAGTGCAGTTTTTCTGGAAGACAGTATAAATAAATATCTCATAATTAAAAAGGCCCGTTTTTGTTTTTTCTTTTTTGGTTTTTTTTTTTTTTTTTTTTAACACTGAGTTTCACTCTTGTTACCCAGACTGGAGTGCAATGGCGCGATCTCGGCTCACTGCAACCTTCACCTCCTGGGTTCAGGCAATTCTCCTGCCTCAGCCTCCTGAGAAGCTGGGATTACAGGCACGCGCCACCATGCCCAGCTAATTTTTTTGTAGTTTTAGTAGAGATGGGGTTTCACCATGTTGACCAGGATGGTCTTGATCTCTTGACCTCGTGATCCACCTGCCTCAGCCTCGCAAAGTGCTGGGATTACAGGCGTGAGCCACCACGCCCTGCCGGCCCATTTTTTTTTTAACCTGAAAGTTGGACTGCAAGGAGTTATTGCAGATAATTGGCACAAGTTTTTCAAAGTATATCTACAAGGATGTTTGTTGAAGTATTTTTTTGCAATAGCAAATAACAAAAACAGGAAATAACTTAGATATTCATCAATATAAAATTGATTATATAAATTTGTATTTTTATGTGATGGAATACTGCATAGCTATTAAATAAATGAGATAGATCTATGCATGCTGATGTGCAAGATTCTCCAAAATATTTTAATATCTCCAAGATATTTTAGGTAAAAAAGAAATGCAAACAATATGTCAAGTTTGAAACTGTTATGTAAAATCAAAAGGAAAAATAAACAAGTATACAGATACTATACATGAGCATTTGCATTAAACAATTTATAAGCAATTACAAGAAACATAACAGTGTTTGCTTTTAGAGAATGTAAGTAAGAGAAAGATGGCTTTTACTTTTCATTTTGTATCTTTCAGCACTCTATGTTTTCTAACCCAATACATGTTTTACTGTGCTTGTTTTTTAAATGCCGCTAGAGTTTATGTCAGAATTTCTATCTCTTCATCCTCACTCTTACTCCTTTATTAATTATAAAATACTACTAGCTGCAACAAGAAGACAAGCAAAAATCAGCAAGTGGTTATATAAAGCACCATACAATTATGTTTTCAGTGAGCATAGATGGTCACTGAAAAACATCCTTCAAAATAGGTCATTATTAATAATTATTTATTGCCTTGTTAGTTTAAAAAATGATGTAAAGGTCAGAACATTAATGGCTAAAGCCAATTGGTCATTAACTGTGGTAATCATTGACCTTAAAAAGGAGAATTGGTCTTATAAATGATTTTCTGAAGTTGTTAATAACTGTATTTGAAGATTAGCAGCTATATTGTGATGACAAGCATGCCAAAAGACATTGTCCCCATTCATATGAAAAATTATGTTTTTAGTGTGTAATTTGCTGTAGCATTCATCAAAATTATGCATTCTTTCTAAAAGGAAAAAATTGATTGGTAGCAGCTGCAGTGCCAAGGTTAGAATTAATGGTACTGAAACATCTAAATTTCCTGGCTTTTAAACCTTTTAAAAACCTTTGAAGAGATTTATGTGGGCTCTTGGATATGAAACAGTTCTTAAAAAAATAATAAGGTCACTTTTTTCTTGCATGCCAGAAATGTGTTTCCTAATGTAGGAGAGCTGTCATCTCCTTCTGACGATTTTTACAATCTCTTCATTCGTTGCTGTTTACTTTTGGATAAAGGAAAGAAGAGTTAGTTTCTCTGCCCTAATGTGGTGGTCCCCAGCCGGACTTTCCTTGTATTCATATTTTGTTAGTACAAGAATATATCTAATTGTGGTCAGCTGACCTCTACTGGCATGTTCCAGAAAATATATGTCAGTTATGTTTTGTAGTTCTCGACTCTGTACTGCTTCTTATGGCATCTTGCTTGGGGCAGTGGAATATAAACCGAGGCCAAACACAGTAGATAACATTCCTGAAGGCTGGGGTGCAAAACTCCCTTTTCTTTTTGTTACAACATAGGTTGTACTTGTATACAAGGGTATGGCCTTTCAAATTGCAGAGAAGCAAGCTTTACTATTTGAATAAGTTAAATGTAGAATTGTCTTAATTTGTCACAAAGTACATGATGCTGTTTGTAATACTGACTAGATATGTTTCTATATATTACTATCTTGGTATAGAATAAGGCAGTATATTTTTTGACCAGATAATAAATAGAATACTTTTAATATATTGCTCCTCTCATGTTTAAAAATCATGTGCAGAGCTCTTATATCAGTCAGATATATTCCTGCTTGTGTCATACCCTCCCTAGCAGGAGAAAAGACTGAAATCTCTCTTTCTTAAAGCTGTAACAGGGTAAGGCATGTCTAGTCATGGTGCTGCAGAATCAGAGGGTTAGACTGGTCTCTAGGCCAAGGAATGATTAGTGTACCCATTTTCTGGTGAAAAAGGGAAAAAATGGTAAAAGGAGCATTAACTCTGGGTTGAATCTGGCTTTGAACATTTCTCATCCTGGACTGGCTTAAGTTTCTTGATGTCAAACATAATTTAGAAAACTCCAGAGAAGAGAGAAAGTCTATTGTATTAATCCATATTTTTACTTCTCCTGTTGTTCCTTCCCCTGATGTTTCAACATTCCTTCTTAATCACTGGGATTTCATTTCACGAACTGTCTCTTATACTTTTAAGGTAGGACTGCTGGGAAAAAATATTCTGTAAGTTTTTATCTATGAATGTTTTAATTTCCTATTTATTCCTGAAGGATATATTTTTTTTTTTCCTGGATATAGAACTCTGGCTTGACATTTCTTTTGTTTTAGCACTTGAAAAGTATTGCCCCACTACCATTTGGCTTCCATGGTTTCTGATGAGAAATCTGATGTCATTCAAATTGTGTTTTCAGTTTTAGTTGTAGAGAGATATTACTGCTTTCTTTTTTTTTTAATATGTATATATTTTACTACATTTTAGGTTCTGAGGTACATGTAAAGAACATGCAGGATTGCTGCATAGATACATACATACATGGCAAGGTGGTTTGTTGCCTCCATCCCCATCACCTATATCTGGCATTTTTCCCCATGTTATCCCTCCCCAATTTTCTACTCCCCACTATCCCTCCCCTACTCCTCCCCCACAGACCTCAGTGTGTGATGCTTCCCTCCCTGTGTCCATGTGTTCACATTGTTCAACACCCACCTGTGAGTGAGAACATGCAGTGTTTGATTCTCTGTTCCTGTGTCAGTTTGCTGAGAATGATGGTTTCCAGGTTCATCTGTGTCCTTAAGGACATGAACTCATCATTTTTTATGGCTGCATAGTATTCCATGGTGTATATGTGCCACATTTTCCCTGTCCGGTCTATCATCAATGGGCATTTGGGTTGGTTCCAAGTCTTTGCCATTGTAAACAATGCTTCAGTGAACATCCATGTGCACGTGTCCTTATAATAGAATGATTTATAATCCTTTGGATATGTACCCAGTAATGGGATTGCTGGATCAAATGGAATTTCTATTTCTAGGTTCTTGAGGAATCGCCACACTGTCTTCTACAATGGTTGAACTAATTTACACTCCCACCAACAGTGTAAAAGTGTTCCTATTTCTCCACATCCTCTCCAGTATCTGTTGTGTCCAGACTTTTTAATGATCGCCATTCTAACGGGCATGAGATGGTATCTCAATGTGGTTTTGATTTGCATTTCTCTAACGACCAGTGATGATGAGCATTTTTTCATATGTTTGTTGGCCTCATATATGTCTTCTTTTGAAAAGTGTCTGTTCATATCCTTTGCCCACTTTTGAATGGGTTTGTTTGGTTTTTTCTTGTAAATCTGTTTTAGTTCTCTGTAGATTTTGGATATAAGTCCTTTGTCAGATACGTAGATTGCAAAAATTTTTTTCCCATTCTGTTGGTTGCTGGTTCACTCTAATGATTGTTTCTTTTGCTGTGCACAAGCTCTGGAGTTTAATTAGATCCTTACTGCTTTCAAGATTATTTTTGTCTTTAGTTTTTGGGAATTTGGTTTTGATATGTCCTGACTTGTATTTCTTTGGGTGTTTCATTTTTGACATTCACTCATCTTGAATTTGTCAGTTTATGTCTTTTAACAAATTTGGGAAAATTTCTGCCATTATTTCTTTAAATACTGTTTTAGTCCTATATTCTTTCTCCCTTCTTTCTGGAATTCTGATAACATGAATGTTAAATTTTCTGTCATAGTTACGTAGGTGTCTGAGGTTATGTTCTTTTATTTCAGTCATTTTCTCTCTGTTTTTCAGATTGGGTACTTTTTATACTATCTTCAGATTCACTGACTCTTTTCTCTGTCATCTTCATTCTGCTGTTGAGACATGCAGTGGCTTTTTCATTTTGGTTATGATTATGTTTTTTAGTTCGAAAACTTCCATTTGGTTCTTCTTTATATCATCTACTTATTTACTGAGACTTTCTGTTTGTTTGTTTGCTTCAAGTATGTCTAATTGTTAAAGCATTTTTATGATGGTTGATCTACAATTTTTGTCAAATAATTCTAAAATCTGTGTTCTCTCTTGATTGTCTTTTCTTAAGTTGAGATTTTTCTAGGAACCAGAAGAGCAACAGAGCAGTGAATTACTGGATTTTCGTTTTGCTTCATACATTGCAGACTAGGTGCTAGATTAGCAGATAACCCAGAAACACCAATGAGTACAAATAAAAAAGCCCCAAGGAAATACTGCTCTTTCTAGCCAAAGAATCAGAGCCTTCATGTGTTTGTTTTACACATAATGTCCAGAGTTTTTAGCTGTTCTTAGCTAAATTGCTTTCTCTTCTTTGAAGCTAGGGCAATTTTTGCATAATTATTTTAACATTTATCTCATGTTATTATGGATACTTGTGCACATTATCCCACCATCACCACTATTGCAAACACAGACATACTAGATAGCACCTTTATTTTTTTGAAAGAGTGCATTATCACATAGTTGGTGGTGAACATTTATGAATTGAATTAAATTTAATATCTACTCCCAGTCAGGCCATCACTTTACTCATGCATACTCTGGATATAGTGGATTCCACAATGTTAGGTAAGTACAAATTACTCAATATTTCAAATAGACTGAGCCTCCTCAACAAAACGAATCCAAATACATCATTGAGGAAAGATATGCTTTTCTTGATAATTTTGTTTCTTAAATGAAATTCTGAAAATTTAGCTATTTCCTCCAGATTAGCATATAATCTTTTCTACCTTTTGCCAGATTTACTGCTTTATTTTAAAACAATTTTACCGAGCTTATATTATGTGAATTCTTTACTTGCATATCTCCATTAATTCTTACAACTCAATGGGAAATTCACTATGGCAATTCTGTTTACAATGAAATTATTATGGTTAGGAGAGGTTAAGTATGTGGCTGGTGGGTTGAGAAATGAGTGATTCAAATCCATTCCTTTAGACTCTGGATGCAAGTCTTAACCATTTGAAGTTATGGAAACAGTTGTCTGCCCATTTCTTTTTGTATATATGCCTATGCACATAATGTTTGCCAGTTTCTTTTTCTTTTCTTTTCTCTCTTTTTTTTTTTTTTGAGACAGGGTCAGCTAGGCTGGAGTGCAATGACATGATCATGTTTACTATAGCCTCAACCTCCTGAGTTCAAGTGATCCTTCCACCTCAGACTCCTGAGCACCTGGGGCTATAGATGTGCACAACCATGCCCAGCTTGCCTGCTTATTTACTTATTTATTTTTGAGACAGGTCTCACTATGTTGCCCAGGCTGGTCTTGAATTCCTGGGCTCAAGTGATCCTCCCAAGTTGGCCTCCCAAAGTGTTGGGATTACAGTTGTGAGTCACCATACCTGGCCTCTTGTGTTTGACAATTTCTAATGTGTATATTTGGAAAATATGAGAAGGAGGGAGAGATGTGTACTGGGAGAGTAAAGAAAGACTCAAGGTATATGGCACCTCTTCCTTATCCAACCTCTTGTACTTGATTTTAATTCCTGTGGTTAGAAATAACTACAGGATATGTAGTTAGAAATATGTAGGGTATGTAGTTAGATATAACTATAGGAATTAAAATTAAGTACAAGAGGTTGGATGAGGGAAAGGGCCGGAACTGAAGAAACCGTGTGTGGGAGAGACAGACATTGTGAGGCAATGTGGTCCAAATAAAAGCACTGGATTGATTTAACACATTCATGTGTTCAATAAACGTTTATTGAGTACTTACTTTCTGTCAGGCCCTGTGCTACTGATACTTGTTAACTTGGACTTGAGTAGAAGAGTTATTATGAAAATACCCCAAAACCTCCTTTGACCCCTCTACTTGGAGAGGTGAATCTGTGTCTTGGTGTTGTACAATGTGAGGTCTGCCCTTTCTGACCTTCTAATTTAAAAAAGTTAAACAGATTTGTATAATATACTTGTTTTTTCTCTCTGCTAAAAGTGACAAAGAAAATGTCTTCTTTGCTTTCCTGCTACTAGCATAGCTTCCTTTGTAGAGGTTAAGTGTTTGTACCAAGAGGGCTGGATTAGGATGGATGGTTGGATTCTCCGTCTTATTTCCCATTATTGGAGGAACTTATTTAAAGAAGGTGGGATTTTATAAGCTGCTTGAAATGTAAGAAAGAACATTTAGTGAGCTGTGAATTTATTTGTCTGACATGATGAAAAATGTATAACCTAATTTTAGATTTTGTTTTTTGATGATAGGTTTTCTTGTTTAAAGAATGTTAACATGAATATGTAAGAAATGTTCTATATTCATATATCAGGTGTTTGTTTTTTTTTTCACAAGTAATTATTGCCTTTCATTTATGATTAAAACACAGATTATTAGGGCTTTAAACCTTGGTTAGATTTTATTCGTCTTGGGAAGCATTTTCTACTGTTAAAATATTAAAGTCTAGTCTTAAATATTTTCACAAACACAGGTGACTTTTTGAAGGTTGTTCTCTTGCTCTTGTGCATTTTCTTTTTGCATAGTGTCTATCAGACTTCCAGAGATGGGTATGTTCTTTGTTGTTATGGAATATTGTACATTTAAATCAAGTCTATTCATATGTATATAGGTTAAATACCTTAGTGGAAACTTTCTTGATGTATTTTCGTTACAAATAAGAAATTTCATTATTTTACTTATTACTCAAGATTTCATATCTTTAAGACCATTACAAAGCCTAATTTTGAGTATATACACATTGTTGTGCTTTCCAGAGACTTTAAAAACAGTAGAATATGCTACCATATTCAAGTATCAAACAGTTATTTGGATACTTCTAAAAATTACCTGTAATTTTAAATATATTACAAAGTACAGGTAAACCTGTTATACACAGTTAAACTTGTTACTGATATTTTCCTAACTGGAAGTTTTGTTTAACTTGCATTTTTTCCCCTAATATATAACTTCAGCCTGGTGATTAAGTATAGAATTTATCTATTTTCATTTCTATTTCTAATGGTTTGGAGAGGTTAGGTGCAACATACCATAATGAAGTTTTTCATTTAATGATTTATATTCTAGTACAATGATAGAAATAAAAGTTAGTATATAATAATATTGAAAATGTCAGCTCCATATAAGTGGAGAAAGGAAGTATTTGTATGTTGAATAGTGGCTAGCCCTTGTTAAGCACGTCGTATAGTATATGCACAGCCCACAGGTCTTCTGAAGGAATTGTCACAAGAACCCCCGTATGTTCGTATCTCATTTTTACACTTTTCAGAAAATAAATTCCTCAAGGTCACATAGCTAGTAAGAAGTTGAGCTGGATTGCAACCTAGACACATTCCAGTGATTTCATAGGGTTGCATAAACTTTAATTTTCTTTTGAGATAAATTAAAGTTTAATATTATTGATTTTAAATTAATATAAGATTTATGCTTTCATTCCATATTATGACCAGTCAGTTAAGAAAGGGTATGACAATTGGCAAAAGGATTCAGAAGAAATATGAGGAAAGAGAACTAGTAAAAGGAGGTAAGGTGACAAATGGAAATGCAGGAAAGGGGTGAGGACAACAAAGGGCATGGAGAGGAAAAGGTATTCAGGAAGAGGTTGAAGAGTAAAAACACAGAAAGCAAAGTTATGTAAGTAAGAAAAAGACCACAGACAGTTTGAAAATCTAAATACATTGCCTTTATCATAGCTGGCTTTTCCCTTGTTTTGTGAATTTTAGCATGCCTCTTGAAATACTATCTAGCTCTGCCACTGCTCAGAGCTCTTCCACTGTTTTTGTATGTTACCCTTCTAAGACGTAAGTTCATCTCATCCTTTATGATTAGAGGATTCAGACTTCAAATTGTATATACTATTTGTTTTTGCTGTTTTCATATATAACATATGATATATTCACACTATCAACGGTGGATTTAATTTAACCTTTAGCAATACTGTTGTACATTTCTTTTTTAGTCTTTAACCATATCTGTTAATTTAAATATCTTATTTGGAAATGAAATAAAGTTTGACAAAATGGAAGAGGATTTCATTACTTTCAGAGAATTAAAATACTTAACCAAATGATTAGCTGTTTTTAAATGAAATACCTACTGGGCTCACGTACAATCTTGGGAAGATTGCTTAACTTTTCTCTTTCTTCATTTGTAAAACTAAAATTGTACCTGCCTGTTGATCTCAGTAAGCTAATGTGCAAATGTATGTGTGTGACAGAAAGTACTTTGTAAACATTACTATTATACACACCTATGGTTGTTACATTAGTAGATTACGATTTGAATTACCTTTTTCATGAATTAAAGATGGAAAAGTCAGCGAATAATTCTTCTGTTTCATTTGGATTATCTCAATATTAAATTTCAATAAATGAAAGCAGTATTAGTCAAAGAAATTTGGTGAGTAAATTGAAGGAAAGTGGTTAAGTCAAGCTTAACTTATTGTAGGTCTTTTTAATAGGGACAGATCTCTGTGTCATTAGTTGTAGACCAATGTCTTTCTTTTTCACAATACTTTAACACATAACTTATCAGCCACTCTGTCTTTTCCAAATACAGTACTAGGCAAGATAGAATGAACAAAAATCAGAGAAGTTCAAATAATCAAATTATCAGATTCTCATTGGATGCTAATAGAGTTTTAAATATTTAGAAAATGATTAGTTATGAATTCCAATGTCCTTGTTGACAAAGGATCAGTTATTATAAAGTTGTGGTAAAATTTTAATAAGATTTAAAAATCATTTGGTATATTATTAGCTACATAAAACTATTCTTAGTTCATTTTTCATACTAAGTTTCACATGAACATTTTTGCTGAATTATTTTTTTAAATATAATATGGGTATTACAGTTATGATTTTTTAAAGGGACTTATCTTTCATAGATACATTGAAATAATTAAATATGTTTTGGAGGTAGATGAAGCTGGCCAAAAAAAAAATGAGCCATGAATTAGAAATTGTTGAAGCTAGAAGATTGTTAAATGGAGGTTTATTTTAGTATTTTTGTCAACTTGCATTTTTTGTTTTTGAAATCTTTCATAATTCAAAGCTAAAATATTTCACTGCTTTGTGCTTGATGAAATGATGACATAGGGCTAACTTAAAGTCAGAGTTATAGGCCAGGCACAGTGGCGCACACCTACAATCCCAGCACTTTAGGAGGCTGAGGTGGGAGGATTACTTGAGACCAGGACTTTGAAGCCAATCTAGGCAACATAGCAAAAACTTATCTCTACAGCAACAGCAAGAACAACCAGCCAGGCATGATGGCACCTGCCTTTAGTCCTAGCTACTTGGGAAGCTGAGGCAGGAGGATTGGTGGAGTCCAGGAGTTCCAGGTTACAGTGAGCTATTCATATCTTATTGTACTATCTATGTCTTGAAAAGTTGTTGTAGTTATTATTATTGATCAGTTTATCTTTTAGTTGTTCTGCTCAAGATATGAGTAGTTTACACACCACAGTTACCATATTATGATATTCTGTGTTTTTCTGTGTACTTACTATGACCAGTGAGTTTTGTGCCTTGAGATGGTGTCTTATTGCTCATTGACATCCTTCTCTTTCAGATTGATAAACTGTCTTTAGCATTTCTTGTAAGACAGATCTAGTGTTGATGAAATCCCTCAGCTTTTGTTTGTCTGGAAAAGTCTTTATTTCTCCTTCATGTTCAAAGGATATTTTTTGTTAGATAAAGTGTTCTAGGATAAATTTTTTTTTCTTCAGTACTTTAAATATATCATGCCACTCTCTCCTGGCCGATAAAATCTCCACTGAAAAGTCTGCTCTGGATGTATCAGAGCTCCATTGTATGATACTTGTTTTTGTTTTTCTTTTGTAGTTTTTAGGAGCCTTTCTTTATCTTTGACCTTGTGAATTTGATTATTAAATGTCTTGTTCATTGAGGTAGTTCTTCTTTGGGTTAAATCAGCTTGGTATTCTGTAACCTTTTTGGGCTTGAATATTGTTATCTTTCTCTAGGTTTGAGAAATTCGGTTATTATCCCTTTGAATAAACTTTCTACTGCTCTCTCTCTCTACTTCTTTTAAAAGCAATAACTTAGATTTGCCCTTTTGAGGCTGTTTTCTAAATCTTGTAGGCATGTTTTTTTTTTTTTTTATTCTTTTTTCCTTTGTTTCCTCTGACTATATATTTTCAAATAGCCTGTCTTTAAGCTTACTGATTCTTTCTTCTGCTTGATCAATTCGGTTAAGAGACTCAGATGCATTCTTCAGTATGCCAGTTGCATTTTTCAGCTCCAGAATTTCTGCTTGATTTTTAAAAATATATATTTTATAGTCTCTTTGTTAAACTTATCTGATAGGATTCTAAATTCCTTCTCTGTGTTATTTTGAATTTCATTGAGTTTCCTTAAAATAGCTATTTTGAATTCTCTTTGAAAGGTCACATATCTCTATCCCTTAAGGATTGATCACTGGTGCTGTATTTAGTTTGGTAAGGTCTTGTTTTCCTGGATGGTCTTTTGGATGCTTGTGAAAGTTCACTGGTGTCTAGGCATTACAGAGGTATTTATTATAGTCTTTTTCAGTTTGAGCTTGTTTGTACCTATCCTTCTTGGGAAGGTTTTCCAGTAATGCTGTGGCTCTTGCATAGAGGTACTACGTTGGTGGTCTTGGATAATATCTGGAAGAATTCTGTGAATTACCAGGCAGAAACCCTTCTCTTAACTTTCTCCCAAACAAATGGAGTCAGTCAGTCTCTCTCTCTCTCTCTCCCCCTCCCTCTCTCCCTCCCTCCTCTCCCCTACCCTATGCTGAGCTATACCTGGAGCTGGGTGTGGAGTGACACAAGCACCCTGTGACCACCACCAGTGGGATTGTGCTGGGTCAGACCTGAACCAGAATAGCACTGGGTCTTGCCTAGGGGCTGCAGTATAATCACTATCTGGCTACTGCCTATGTTCATTCAAGGCCCTAGTACTCTACAATCAGTAGATGGTCAAGCTATCCAGGCTTGTGTCCTTCCCTTCAGGGTGGCAAGTTCCCCATGGTCCTGGGCGAGTCTAAAGATGACATCTGGGGTCTAGGACCTGGAATCAGAAACCTTAGGAATCTACTTGGTATTCTATTCTGCTGTGGTTGAGCTAGTACCCAAGCCACAAGAAAAAGTTTTTCCCACTCTTCCCACCCCTTTCCGCAAGAGAAGAGTCTCTTCTCATGGCAGCCACTACTACAGGCCCACGGGGAGTACTGCCTGGCTACCATCGATGTTCTTTCAAGGACCAAGGGCTTTTTAGTCAGCTTGGGATGAGTGCTGCCAGGCCTGGGACTCACCCTTCAGGGCAGTTGGCTTCTCTCTGGCCCAGGGTAGTTATAGAAATACCATCCAAGAGCCAACACCTGGAATCAGGGTTGCCAATAGCCCAGTTGTTGTTCTACCCAACTGTGGCCCAGCTGGTACCTAAGCTGTAAGGTAAAGTCCTCTTTAGGCTTCTGTCTTCTTTTCTCAAGCAGAAGGAGTTCTTTCCCTGTAGGCACAACAGCTAGGAATCTCTGAGTCACCCATGAAGCCAGCACATTTCTGAGTCTCACTCAAGGCCCATAGCAAGCAGTTCCTGAGTTCTGCTTCTGATTATTCAGGCCCCGAGGGCTCTTTTTAGTCAGCAGATGATGAATCCTTCCAGGCCTATGTCCTTCCCTTCAAGGTGGCAGGTTCTTTTGTGCCTTAGGGTGTATCTAGAAATGTTTTCCTGGAGCTAGGTCCTGGAATATGGGCCTCAGGACTCTGCCTGCCGCCCCTACCTCACTGTGACTTAGCCAGTACTCAAATTGCAAGACAAAGTCTTCTTTACTCTTCCCTGTCTTCTAGCAGAAGGAAGGAGTCTCTCCTGGGGCTGTGAGCTGTGCTGCCTACGGTTCAGGAAGGGGTGGTGCAAGCACTCTCTTGCCCCCCCACCCCCAACAACTGATATCTCACTCTGTCTTGTGCACCTCAAGTTCACTGGCTCTGAGTCCTGCACAGGACTTACTTAGGAATTGCCTTCTTTGTGACCTAGACTGCCTTTCAAGTTTATTTAGAACTTCAGAGCACTTTAGCCCAGAGTGGCAGGCTTGCCAAAACTAAGGTTTTGACTTGGTGGGATGGGAATTCCCCTCTGGCTAGGGCTGGTATAAATGCTCCCTCCATGGGCACCAGCATAGTTCTGCCTGGTATTGCTTTCCACGGTGACAGGGCAGCACTGAGTTCAGATGCAGGGTCACAGAGTCACTGCACTGTCCCTTCCCCAAGCACATAGATTCTCTCTGTGCCACATGGCTACTGCCAGGGAATGGTCGTGGCAATTCAAGAGTATCTTTTCAACTGTCTTTAGTGCCTCTTTCAATGATATGAAGTTAAAATCAGGTATTCTGATCACTCACCTGAGTTTTGGTTCTTACAAAGGTGCGTTTTTATGTGGATAGTTGTTCAGTTTGGTGTTCCTGCAGGGAGGATAACTGGAGGCAGGTTCTGCGCAGCCATCTTGCTCTGCCTCCTACAGTGAGGTATGATCGTGCTACTGTACTGCATCCTGGGTGACAGAGTGTGACACTGTCTCTAAAAAAAAGTCAAAATTATATTAGCACATATAAGTTCTTAAATCTTGTTTTTCTCATGATATGTAAAAGCAATATTTATTTAAAAAGTAGTATTTGTTATAGCTCTCTACTGAAATGATATGTCATGTAATTAAAACAAAATATTTGAGAAAAATATTTGTACTAATCTACTATAATTTTTAGTAATGTGTTTGGCTCATTTCCACATTAACCACATGTGGGATTATGGCTTATATAGAAAATAACAGCTTGGCTGGGCGCAGTGGGTCCCAGAACTTTGGGAGGCTGAGGCAGATGGATTGCTTGAGCTTAGGAGTTTGAGACTAGCTTGGGCAACGTGCTGAAACTCTGTCTCTAAAAAAAATACAAAAAAAGAGAAAATTAGCCTTGCATGGTGGCACATGGCTGTGGTCCAAGCTACTGGGAAGACTGAGGTGGGAGGATTACTGGAGCCTGGGAAGTGAAGGCTGCAGTAAGCCATGATCGCACCACTGCACTTCAGCCTGGGTGACAGAGTGACACTCTGTTCCCCAAAAATAAGTAAATAAAAATTAAAAAGTCACAATTCATTGACTAATACAAATGACTATATTAATATAGTGACCTCACTTGAAATTGATGTTTAACTTGGGCCCTTCTTACTAGATTGTAAGCTCCAAGAGGGCAGCCTGTCTTTCTCAATCATTGTATATAGCAAAGTACTTAGCACAAAACATGTACTCAGTAAATATTGTTGTCTGACTGTGGTTTGAAAGAAAAGTACTTTATTTTAGATTTATTTTAAAAATTTACTAGATAGGAAGTTTATATTAAATGAAGAGCACAATGATGAAAGTCTTATTGAAATGGTTTATAAAGTGAATCCATACCAAGTATTTTTTCGCCATATTTATCTGTTTCCTTTTATGTAACAAGTGCCAGTATGTTTTCTGTTTTTGTATTACTGTTTCACATAAGAAGGCTTCCTGGTGCATCAATAGTAGGTATACATACTGTACCCTGTAAAAGATATAATTTTCACATGGGTTTTGAAGTCTTGAGTAAACAAATGGAAAAATACTCTTGCATTCCATTTTTAAAGCCCCTAATAGGAAATTTAAATAAATTTCTTTCATTTGGTATTTCTGTTATCACAGTACTTCATATACTCTTTGTACAGCATCAGATATGGATGCTTAGTGACACTGGCATGTGGTTAAGCCTAACTAAGGCTCCCTGGGTGTGGTATACTATTGTCCTCTGGGTACATGGGGCTTATTTCATCCATAGCCTCCTGGCCAGCCTCCTTGAGGCCAAAATATCCCTTTAGTTGGTCTTGTATATACTTGCTGGACTTTAAAGTGCAACTTTTTCTTTATTATCCTGCCCTTAAAGTGCTTAATGAATGACTCCATCAGTCATGGACCTGCAGTCTGTTGGAACTCAAGGGGATATTAAAGTCCATTAAGCTCATATGTTTCTTTATTACTAATAAAATAGACTCCTTCAGTATAAAGTCACAACCATTCTGCTGGCATTTGGTGTTCCATAACCTTGTTCTCTCTTTAAACTTGCTTTCAGATCTAGTCAGCAGTCCTTGGGAAACTGAACTGGGATGCAGTCTACAGATTAAAATATTCCCGGAGACCTCACTGGTAGTTATGGGAGCTAGGCCTGTTCACATCACAACCTATTACCTCTGCTCTTGGAGGCAGAGACTACCTCATCTTCGTACAGCATCAGCACTTAACATGAAGTGTTGTGCATATAGTAGGTGCTTGTATATTTGTTGAACTAGAGGGATTTAGGAGACTGAGTTTACTTGAGTGAAATAAACCCTTCATTAAACACACTGTAAATGTGCCTTTATTATTTTCAAAGATAATGCCAACTCAGTGGACAGAAGTAGCTGTTCAGGATTGGAGTAAATTCTCCTGTGCTTCCCTAAACCAATAACTTGTCCTGATGGCCACCATTGTTCTCTTTTGTTACCACCCACTATGTGGCAGAGGGGATAGTCAGACAACCAAATTGTCCCACAGGCTCCTGCCCAGAATCTGTATGACTGTTCTAGACTGGTAAATCTCACTGAACTGGAACAATGGAAATGATTTCCCCTTCCTGTATAAGCTTTATCAGGGCAGAGCCTAGCCTAGGGAAATTGCTTTATGCTGGCTTTATTTTGCATTCAGAAGATGAGGGTACCCTATGAGCCCACTGACCACTCGGCCTGCAAGAGATGAAAAAATTAATCAAAGATTGGTATTTCCCCTGGAAAATAACCCAGAAAGTAGCCTTGCTATGCTGTGGGTCTTTGTTTTGCCGTTTTTCATTGAGGGTGGAAAGAAGGTCTTGAATTGGTCCTGAGGTCTTGAGTAAGATTAGTTGTTCGCCGCTGGTAATTCTTCCACATTGTTATTGTTTTCTGTTTGTTTGCTTTTTGTTTTTGTTTGATTGTTTGTTTTGAGACAGAGTCTCACGCTGTCACCCAGGCTAGAGTTCAGAGACGGAGTCTTGCCCTGTCACCCAGGCTGGAGTACAATGGCGTGATCACTGCAGCCTCTGCTTCCCAGGCTCAAGCAATTCTCCTGTCTCAGCCTCCCAAGTAGCTGGGATTACAAGCGCCCTTCCACCACACCCAGCTAATGTTTTGTATTTTTAGTAGAGACAGAATTTCACCTTGTTAGCCAGGCTGGTTTCAAACTCCTGGCCTCAAATGACCCACCTGCCTCAGCCTCCCAAAGTGGTAGGATTATAGGCGTGAGCCACCACACCCGGCCTATTTGTCTGGAGTGCAGTGGTATGAACCTAGCTAGCTGCAGACTTGAACTCTGGGCTCAAGTGATTCTGCCACCTCAGCTTCCCAAGTAGCTGGGACTACAGGCATGAGCCACTATGCCAAGCTAATCCCACATTGGTTTTTCAGTTTACTTCAGACATATTGAAGAGTCAAAGCATTGCTATTGATTTCTTTGAAATTTCTGTCCTTAGCTTTGTGATGCCATTTATCTAATTCTTAGCTACTACTTCTGTGTGCCACATGAAGCCAATAAAATCAATAGTTCAGTTTTTCTTGGCATTGAAAAATATATTTCTTCAGTATTGAACCAGCAAGCCATTGACATGCATCAAAACAGTACTTCATTTATTCATTTTAATTTCTGGAGCTTCCGTTGTATGTGGGATGCTGTACCGAACTCTAGGGGTAGAGTAGTGAAGTAGTGAACAGCATAAATGGAGAGATCACAAAGTGAGCAAGGAGAGGGGATAGTGGGATGAAATGAGTTGGACGAGATAAGGATCAGGTCATGCAGGGCCTTATAGGTTATGAAAGGAGTTTGGATTTTATTTTAAGAGTACCACTGGAGGATTTTGAATAGCAGATTGACATGATTTGATTTGTGCTTCTTAAAAGATTACTCTGGCTTGATGAGTGGAAAATAGATTGGTGGCATCAAGAATGGCAAAAGGAGGTCCATTGTGTAGGTTATTCCAAATATCTAGTAAAAGAATGACATATCTTTGACCACGGTGGGGGCAGTAGAAATGGGCAGTAACAATGGGTTATACTAGTGCTGTAGATGACCTTGAATATACTTCGTACTAGTACTGTAGATACTAGTATAACCCATTGTTATACTAGCCATTGTTGTCCAATCATTGTTATTAGATTTAGTCATGAGACTTTCTGGATTGATTCCAAAAGAATCATTAAGAGAAGGATTACAAGTACATATTTTCAGGCTCTGAATGAGTTGTCTAGGGTAAAGTCTAGGGAAAATGTTTTTTTGTTTGCTGTTTTTAGTTTCTAATTAAAGTCAAAAAATACTGTTATATTGTTTGGTATATGCATGTAGGATTACACAGAATAACTCTATAATGCCGGCAGTATTAAAATGTCCAAAGATTGTTCCATCTTTTTAGAATTAGTACTGCAAATTCCTTTCCTTCCCAGATATGCTAGCAATTATTCCCAAAATATCTTTTCAGCACAGATTACAAAATTCCTCTTATTTGAATCAGTTTTATTCTGATAAAGATAGATCTCTTTTCCCATAGTCGATGAAAACATCAAATCTTAAAATAAGGCTACATTGCATCTTTTTATTTAGAATCTTGAAATTTACATAAAAGCTTTTCCTGTCCTTATTTTTTTTTTCTTTGTTAATTTTAATCCTTTCTAGATAAAACTGCTTCCTTGGATTTCAGTTACTGCTTTTATAGTTTTATAATTTACTACCATTAATGGAGCTTCTTCAACACCTCTGAATTAGATTTCCCTGACCCTATACCATGCTTCCATCTTTTGGAGGGGTTCTCAGGATATACAAGACTATCATAGCATCAGTACCAAAGCGATTCTATCTGCAGGAGATGAAAACAGTAATCAAGTGGTAATGCTTCTCTTAGAAAGTTCCCTAGAAAGTAGACCCATTGTGCCTTGATTTCTACCACTCTACTTATCTGGAGGTGAAAGGAAGGCCTTGAATTTACTCCTGCATTTGAGTGAGTTTAGTTCCGTGAAAGGAATCATATCCTAATTGGTGTAACATAAAAAGCACAGGTTTTAAAACCTAAAATACCAATGTTTAAAACCCAGTTTTGCCACCCGCTACTTGTTTGATTTGGAGGAGGAAGTCAATCTCTAATATGCTTATTTTAATCACCTATTAAATGAGAATAATTATCCCTCTCAATACTATTATGAGACTCCCAGATGATGGATAGAGAGGACTTAGCTGGGCACATGGTAAGGCCTTAGTAAATGTAGCTTTTTTTGTTTTTTTGAGACAGCGTCTTGCTCCATTGCCAGGTGCCAGACTGGAGTGCGGTGGCACGATCTCGGCTCACTGCAACCTCCACCTCCTGGATTGAAGCAATTCTCCTGCCACAGCCTCCCGAGTAGCTGGGACTACAGGTGCATGTCACCACGCCCAGCTAATTTTTGTATGTTTAGTAGAGATGGGTTTTCACCATGTTGGCCAGGATGGTCTCGATCTCTTGACCTGGTGATCCGCCTGCCTCGGCCTCCCAAACTGCTAGGATTACAGGCGTGAGCCACTGCGCCCGGCAATGTAGCTATTTTTATTGTCTATTATCTCTTCAACCCTGTGGCTGCTAGTACCCAAATCTCAGCTGAGTGTGAGCTGCCTAGAAACTGAATCTCCAAGTTTAGAAGTAGAGTAATCCACAGTCCCAAATCACATTTATAAACGGTAATTCTCCAAGCAAAATTGGTGACCCTGTACTGCCTGTCTTTTCTTTATTCTTCTAGCCAAGAGTTTCTTAGTCATATATGGCCATTTTTGCCATAGTCGCTATTACTGTTATCCCCCAACTCTGCATTTTCTAAGCCTATTATTTCTGCCTCCTGCAGGGGCTTCTCTTTTGTCCCTACATTTGATCTCACAGGAATCTACCGTCAAAAGATTTCTGATTGAGTGCAGTCCTCAAGAGCTTATGAGAACCAACATCCTCGTCCTTTTCCCTTTTGCACCCTGGGTCTCTGGTTTTCATTTGCCTTAGGTTTAGCAGCTTAAGACTTCTAAACTGAAGCTTTACTAGGATCTTGATGTATGTTGATATTATTCAGGCTTTTAATGGTCCTTTTGAGTCTGGTACAATAGACATCCTTTATCCCCAATGCTTTTCCTGGTGTAACACTAAATGCACCTACTTTCTTTTCATGCAGTTATAAAAGTGTAGCTTGACTTTTAGAATGCCAGCTTAAGGAGATGATTTTTCTTTACCTCTGCCGTGTGAATCATGTTGAATCTGAGGGTTATCTTTCTGTTTGTCACTATCATAGCATTGACTGACTGAAAGATCAAAATCTGCTTTGCAAGCTGATCTCATTGTTCCCTAATTTTCCGATGCTTTTTTGCAAATCCTGAATCACATTTCTGTCTGCATACTAATTCTCACCTATTGCCTGGTTTTCCCATAGCCCGTGAGTATGTATGATTCTTCAAGATGTTCCATGCAGGAGTTTTAAAATTCCTCCGTAGTGTATAGTCTTTTCAACCAATGGTGCTGGCAAAATTGGATTACCTATGCACAGATGAACCTTTGCCTTTATTTCACACCATAAATAAAGATGAACTCTGAGAACATCGTAGACCTAAATGTCAGAGCTAAGAACACCATTAAGAAAATTAAAGACAAGGCACAGAATGCAAGAAAACAATCGTGAAACAAATATCTGATAAGGGTGTGTCTTCAGAATATATAAAGAACTCCTACAACTTAATAAGACAAATAACCCAATTTTTAAAATGGGTGAAAAATTACACATACATTTGTGTGACTCACAAGTTCTACTCCTAGATATTTACTCAAGAGAAATGAAAACTTATATCCATACAATACTTATGTGTGAATGATCACAGCAGCATTATTTGTCAAAGCCCCAAATTGGAAACAGTTCAAATATTTATCAACTGGTGAATAGATACACAAGATGTAGTATATCCATACAGTGGAATTCTACTCAGTAATAAAATGAATAAACTACTGTATTAGTCAGGGGTCCCTAGAGAGACCGACTAATAGCATATATATAATTATATATATATATATATATATATATATATATATAT
>NW_022436941.1:32447785-32532700 GCF_009761245.1 Sapajus apella
TTAAGTATTAACTTACATGATCACAAGGTCCCACAATAGGCTGTCTACAAGCCAAGGAGCAAAGATAGCCAATTCAAGTCCCAAAACTGAAGAACTTGGAGTCTGATGTTTGGGGGTAGGAAGCATCCAGCATGAGAGAAAGATGTAGGCTAGGAGGGTAGGCCTGTCTCATCTCTTATGTTTTTCTGCCTGGTTTATATTCACTGGCAGCTGATTAGATTGGGCCCATCAGAGTAAGGGTGGGTCTGCCTTTCCAAGCCCACTGACTCAAATGTTAATCTCCTTTGGCAACACCCTCACAGACACACCCAGGATCAATACTTTGCATCCGTCAATCAAGTTGACATTCAGTATTAGTCATCACAAGTCTACCCCTTGTCAACTTGAATCCATACACATCTCCTGAGATGATACATAATCTTCAAATAAAGACAATAATAAGGTCATAATTATACCTAACATAATACAATTATCCTTCATACAACCAGAAACTCACCAATCCCCAACCCAAATATGATTTCATAAAGTTAACCATACTTAAATGCTGATGTGAAGTCAATAAATCTTATGTCTCATGATAAAGGAAAAGGAAATAAAATGAAGATATTTTCTTATTATAATTGTATACGTGTACAAACATGTTTTTTAACAAAAGAAGGAATAAATAAATACTCATGAAAGTTGCAGTCCTAATTTCTGCAGGTGGTCATGTGGTAGCAGCTGGTATTGATAACTACCTTCTTCTACTACCCATTGGGTATTCCCATTGCCTTCAACAAGCACCTCAGCAAGTCATGGTTTTTTTTTTCCTGTTGAAGTGACTCAAACCTTCATCCCTGTGGGGTCTGGACCATTTGTAGTCCTGCCTGGATTGGGCTGTTGTATTTTCCCATTTATCTTAATCACAGGGCATGGTAATACTAAGAGATGCCTGAATAGATCTCCTGTATTCCATGCATACTCTTCCTACCTCCATTATAGAGTAGTAGACCGATTTTATCTTGATAGTCCCAGTCAGTCACCCCAGCCAACAGTATAACTTCCTTCTTAGCCTGTTGACTTAAAGGTAGGAAGAGCCCAAAGTGTTCAGATGGTAATCTTAACTTCCAGTTTAATGGAATCGTTGTTGTGTCTCCTGGTGGCAGCGTTCCTTCTTCTAGAACTAAGAACTCTAGTCCAGCAGAATGTGATGTCATGAAAACAGGAAGCAAAAATTTTGCTAGTAGATCACTAAGGGTAATGGTGAATTGTGCCATTACTGCTACTACTGATACATGGAATAACATGGATAAACCTCGAAACATTACACTAGTGAAAGAAGCTAGAGACAAAAGACTACTTATGGTACAATTCTATTTATATGAAGTTTCTAGAAAAGGCAAAAGTATAGAGATAGGAAGCAGATCAGTAGTTGCCTGTTGGTGAGAGCTGTGATTAACTGCACATGAGCATAGAGGATAGAGGGAATTTTTGGGGTGGTGTCATGAAAGTGTTCAAAACTGGATTGTGGTGATGATTATATAACTGTAAACTTATTAAAGCTTAATGAACTATACTCAAAATGAATGAATTTCATGATATGTAAATTGTACCTCAATAAAGCAGTTTAAAAAATTATGCATGGTGCTTGGGTTATGACATAGCCATTTGGTTTTTGCTTCATCTCACCGCAAGAAGATGACATAGTCCTTTATCTCATGAGCAGTATTTCTCAAGCTTTAAGGTGTGTAAGAAACACCTGAGGATTTTGCCAAAAGCTGATTAAGTTTCAATAGGTCTGTGCCAGGACCTACTATTTTGCTTAAAAAAATTTTTTTTTCTGTAAGTTATTGGAGTGCAGGTGGTATTTGGTTACATGAGTAAGTTCTTTAGTAGTGATTTGTGAGTTTTTGGTGCACCCATCATCCGAGCAGTATGCCCTGCACCCTATTTGTAGTCTTTTATCCCTTGCCCCCTCCTACCTTTTCCCCCAAGTCCCCAAATACCATTGTATTGTTCTTATGCCTTTAGATTTTGCTTTGTTTTGAGAAGAAATATTTCCATTGGTTTCTGGGGAACAGGTGGTATTTCATTACATGATAGAGTTCTTCAGTGGTGATTTGTGAGATCTTGGTGCACCAATCACCTGAGCAGTATACGCTGAACCCAATTTGCAATATTTTATCTCTCACCCCGCTCCTACCCTTTCCTCAGAGTCCCCAAAGTTTATTGTATTGTTCTTATGCCTTTGGATCCTCATAGCTTAGCTCCCACTCATGAGTGAGAACATGTGATGTTTGGTTTTCCATTCCTGAATTACTTCACTTAGAATAATAGTCTTCAGTCCTATTCAGGTTGCTGTGAATGCCATTAATTCATTCATTTTTATGGCTGAGTAGTATTTCATCATGTATATGTACCACAGTGTCTTTATCCCTTTATTGATTGATGGGTATTTGGGCTGGTTTCATATTTTTGCAGTTGCAAATTGTGCTGGCATAAACATGCATGTGCAAGTATCTTTTTCATATAATGACTTCTTTTCCTGTGGGTAGATACCCAGTAGTGGGATTACTGGATCAAATGGTAGTTCTACTTTTAGTTCTTTAAGGAATCTCCTCACTGGTTTTCATAGTGGTTTTACTAGTTTACATTTCCATTAGCAGTGTAAAAGTGTTCTCTTTTCACCACATCCATGCCACCGTCTATTACTTTTTAATTTTTTGATTATTACTTACTTGCAGGAGTAAGCATTGTGGTTTTGATTTGCATTTTCCTGATCATGAGTGATGTTGAGCATTTTTTTCATGTATTTGCTGACCATTTGAATATCTTCTTTTGAGAACTGACTATTCATGACCTTAGCCCACTTTTTGATGGGATTGTTTTTTCTTGTTGATTTTTTGAGTTGTTTGTATATTCTAGATATTAGTTCTTTGTCAGATGCATAGATTGTGAAGATTTTCTCCCACTCTTTGGGTTGTCAGTCTATTTTGCTGACTGTTCCTTTTGTTGTGCAGAAGCTCTTTAGTTTAATTAAGTCCTACCTATTTATCTTTGTTTTTGTTGCATTTGCTTTTGGGTCCTTGGTAATGAAGTCTTTGCCTAACCCAGTGTCTAGAAAGGTTTTTCTGATGTTATCTTCTAGAATTTTTATAGTTTCAGGGCTTAGATTTAAGTCCATGATGCATCTTGAGTTGATTTTTTTTTATAAGGTGAGAGATGAGGATCCAGTTTGATTCTCCTACAAGTGGCTAGCCAGTTATCCCAGCACCATTTGTTGGATAGGGTGTCCTTTTTTCACTTTATGTTTTTGTTGGCTTTGTCTGAGATCACTTGGCTATATGTATTTGAGTTTATTTCTGGGTTCTTTGTTCTGTTCCATTGGTCTATATGCCTGTTTTTATACTAGCACCATGCTGTTTTGGTGACTGTGGCCCTATAGGATAGTTTGAACTCATAATGTGATGACCCCAGATTTGTTCTTTTTGCTTAGTCTTGCTTTGGCTATGTGGGCTCTTTTTTGGTTCCATATGAATTTTAGGATTGTTTTTTCTAGTCTGTGAAGAATGGTGGTGGTATTTTAATGGAAATTAAATGGAGGCACATCCCATGCTCATAGATTGGTATAATTAATATTGTGAAAATGACCATACTGCTAAAAGCAATCTACAGATTTCGCATTTTTAACAAATTCCAAAGTGATGTCATTGCTGCTGGTATGAGAACCACACTTTCAATGGAAGGCATTAGAATTTCTTCATTAGACTCTCTTGAGGAGCTCTTAAAATAAAATTTTATTTGATGCAGAGCTCTATCCAACAAATTAAATCAGAAATCTTGTTTGGTGATTCTATTGTGCATCTAGGTTAAGAGCCTTGAAAAAATGGGATTCTTTCCACCACAGGGAGTCAATAACAAACTTTCACCTATGTCTTCTTACACACAGCCATCTCATAGTTTATGTTATAACTGAAGACCCCCAAATTAAGATCAGGATCTCTTGTGATAACCAGGAGAAGAAATGAGAATGCTTTAACTACACTCCTTTTGAATAATCTCTTACACATTTCAGCCCTTTAGTCCTAACAATCAGAATACAGAAGAAAGGGGAACCTGGAGTGATTATGATAATAGTTAAAATCTATTGAATAATGACAATATATCATACATTGTTCAAAACATTTTTCATGCATTATCTTATTTTACCTTCACATTTTACCCTGTGTGGTAGGTACTGTAATTTTCTCTATATTATAGAATGAACAAAATGTATAGAGAAGAGAAATGACTTGTTCAAAATCACACAGCTAGTAAGTGGTCCAGCTGGGATTTGAAGCTAGGCAGTCAGACTCCAGGGTCCCAGAGAAGCTGATACCCACCAGTACCTGCTTCCTGTAATCTGTAATCTGTTTCTGCCAGACCTTCTGCCCCAAATCCAAACTGATCTATCTTTTGGAAGTGGAGCTGGATGCCACCCAAATCTTCAAGGCCCTTTTATTAGTCTCCTAAAACATACCCAAGCCTACTAACAGTGTTTCTGTATCCTCACGACACACTCTTGCCTTGCTTTCCAGGACCCTGTTGATGTTAGACGTTCCTCTGAGCTATCTTATTCTAATTGCTTGAGCTGAAAGAGAAAGACCCAAGAAGCACATTTTTAAACCCCATTTTTCCTCTCTGAATGCTCTGGCCTCTTGGACCTGAGTTTTCTTGTGCCCTTAATCCTTATCTGAGTTCTTCTCCTCTCCTCAAAGATAGATATAGGGAAAACTTAAAGTTAGACTGAAATTGAGCAGGGTGTTTAACCAACTGACCATGTACTTAACCTCTGTTACCCTTTTTTGTTTTTAATAGTGATTGAGTTTCATTGAATCTTCCAGTGATTTTAGTGCCTTAAATATTCTTTATTTAACATAATGCCTTTAGAATGCTAAGTATCAGGAAGCCTATTTTTAATTTATCAATAGTCTTAATATGCTTAAGCATACTTTACTTTTGAGGGGAGAATTAATCTTTTATCACAGATTAATGGTTTAGATGCTGTTGGTTTCATAGATGCTGTTGGTTTCATTATTTTAGGAAAATGTTCTTATGATTGTTTTAGCATTAATGCTATGCACATACCTCTTTTTCCAATATCTGTTCAGCATAGATAAGGAAGATACAAAAAGAGTGACCCATACTAAAGCTAATGCCAAAGAGATGTAAGTTGCAGCTGTTTGAAAAACTAACAAAGATGTTAAACTTGTTGATTTCATCTGGACTGTGAAGAAAATGAATCTGAAATTAAGAATATGATGGAGAATATTTGGACTTTTTAAAATAAGCTACATCTTTGGGAAACCTTGAATATTTAAGCACAATTACAAGAAGATAATTCTATAAATGGAAATTTTTTGGAGGTGGGGAGATAAAAAAGGAATTTTATTCTGCCATTCATGTGAAGCAGGGCTGCTTAGAAAAACCAAACACTGTCAGTGTAACTTCTTGGCAGCACTGGGAACTCAAGCTTTCACATGCTTATGAATCAGTTGGGGACCCACTGAAAATACAGTTCCTTGGGCCTTACTCCTTTCAGCTCTGAGTTTTTAATATAATAAAACTCAGGATTGTAATACTCAAGGTTTTTTTCAGGGTTCTCCACAGAAACAGAACCATTAGGATATTGTCTATATGTCTATTGATATATTTTTTTAGAGATTGATGTTAGGAATTGGCTTCCATGATTATGGAGATCTCCATTTGGCAATCTAGTGTTCCGGGAGAGCCAGTGGTATAGTCTCAGCCCAAGTCTGAAGGCCTGAGAAGTACAAAAACTAATGGTGTAAATTCTAGTCCAAGTTTGAAGACCTGAGAACTGGGAGAGCCAATGGTGAAAATTCCAGTGCAGGTCTTAGTCAAAGGCAGGAGAAGACTAATGTCCTACCTGGAAGATAGGCAGAGAGAGCACTAATTCTCCCTTACCCTGACTTTTTGTTCTATTCAGGCCTTTGACAGACTGGATGAAGTTTCTCTCCATTGAAGAAAGCAATCTGCTTCACTCAATCTACTGATTCAGTTGTTAATATTACTCAGAAACTCTCACAGAAATACCCAGAATAATGTTTAACCAAATATTTGGGCACCTCATGGTATAGTCAAGTTGGTATAGAAAATTAATCATGGTACAGATCAAAGTTGAGTCACTGGTGTAAAAAATGTGCCTCCTCCCACTTTTTAAAAAAAGTCTTCATAAAACACATGAACAATATCAGAAAATAAAGCCACTAGTACAATGATATTTTAAAAATCAGTATATTAAAATAATATAAGTATACCCTTTGTCTAAAAATAAATAAAATAAAGTAGAAGTAAAAAGTATGATGGAGTACATAGAAGGAAAAAAAAATTATTTACTTCTTTCAGTATTTGCTACTAAGTACCAGGGATTATTCTAGCTGCCGATGGGGAACTAAGTAGTTTTCCGGGACATAGGACTTTCAGTGCTAAGACTGAAACTGTCTGAGGCAAACCAGAATGGTTGGTTATTCTAGGGGAGAAGGAGGGAAGAGTTATCTTCAAAGGGGAAGACCGACAAACTAATATGTGAGTAAGTGGGTAATGTGATTAGTAGTGATAAGTGTTATGAAGAAAATCAAAGTGTGCTCAGAGACAGAGAGGGTCTAGGAGAGTTATTTAGGAGCCATAAGATTAGATTTGATCAGCTAGGGAATGAAGTAAGATGGAAAAGAGAAACGAGCTGAGGACTGAGATGAGATAGACTCAACCAAGTGACCAAGAGCCAACAGTAAGGAAGGAGGAAAGCTAGAATAGTGTGATACACAAGAAGCAACTTAATGAATTGTTTCCAGAAGACTCATCAACTGGAGTCAGTTGATGTTGCTGAAATGCTGGGATGAAAACTCAGATTGACCATTTAATTAATAGAATGGTGACAGTGATTGAGAAGGACAAAAACTTGATTACTGTGAGATCAAGAGGCAGTGGAAAATGTGTATATTAGCTTACTAGGGCTGTTATAACCAAGTACCACAAACTGAGTGGCTTAAACAATAGAAATGTATTGTATCACAGTTCTAGGGCCTGGAAATCCAAGATCAAAGTGTTGTCAGGGCCATGTTCCTTCTGAAGGTGCTGGGAAAGGATGTGTTCCAGGCCTCTCTGCTAACTTCTGGTACTTTTTTGGCAATCTGGTGTTCCTTGGCTTGGGGCTGCATAACTCAGTCTTCACATGGCATTCTCCCTGTGTGTGCATCTATGTTCCATCAGTTATGTTGGACTGGTAGCCCACTCCACTACAGTACAACTTCATTCTAACTTAGTTATTTACAACTATAGCAGCCCTGTTTCCAAATAAGATCACATTGTGAGGTGCTGAGGGTTAAGATTTGAAAATAGGACTATTAAGACAAAATTCAACCCATAAAAATATCGTATATCCATACAATGGAGTATTTTCAGCCTTGAAAAGTAAGGAAATTCCAACACCTGTTATAACATAGATGAACTTTGAAAACTATGCTAAGTGAAAGAAGCCAGTCACAAATGGTCACAAATTGTGTAGTTATTTTTATATAAAGTGTTTAGAATAGGAAAATCCAGATTGTCAGACTTGGTGGCAGTGGGAAATAGGGAAATGACCGTTAATGGGCATGGGGTTTTTGGAGGGTGGTGAACATATTCTGGAATTAGATATCGATAATGGTGTATAACCTTGTGAATATACTGAACTGTACACTTTGAAAGGGTAAATTTTATGGTGAGTGAATTAAACGTCAATAAAAATATATATATTGGCTGGGTGTGTTTGCTTACGCCTCTAATCTCAGCACTTTGGGAGGCCGAGGAGGCTGGATCACTTAAGGTCAGGAGTTTGAGACCAGCCTGGCCAACATGGTGAAACCCTGTCTTCACTAAAAATACAAAAAAAAAAAGGCCAGGCACGGTGGCTCATGCCTGTAATCCCAGCACTGTGGGAGGCCGAAGAGGGCGGATCATGAGGTCAAGAGATCGAGACCATCCTGGCCAATATGGGGAAACCCCATCTCTACTAAAAAGTACAAAAATTAGCTGGGCGTGGTGGTGTGCGCCTGTAGTCCCAGCTACTTGGGAGGCTGCGACAGGAGCATTGCTTGAACCCGGATGGCAGAGGTTGCAGTGGGCTGAGATCGTGCCACTGTACTCCAGCCTGGTGCCTGGTGACAGAGCAAGACTCTGTCTCAAAAAAATAAATTAGCTGGGCATGGTGGTGCATGCCTGTAGTCCCAGCTACTTGGGAGCCTGAGGCAGGAGAATCACTTGAACTTGAGAGGCAGAGATTGTAGTGAGCCGAGATTGTGCCACTACACTCCATCCTGGGCAACACAGTGAGACTCTGTCTCAAAATAATAAAAATAAAATAAAAATAAAAATAAAACAAAGAAAACCACAAAAACCAACCAAACAAATATGTGTGTGTGTGTGTGTGTGTGTGTGTGTGTGTGTGTATGTGTGTGTATACATATATAAAAATGTATGTATTTTGACAGAGGGAGGGTAGAAGGTAAAGAAGTAGAGGTAGCCAGTGTCAACATCACTGAGTCATTTTCTATGAAGAAGTGTAGAAACATGGGATGATGAGAAGTGGATGTAGGGTCAAGAGAGGACTTTTAAAAACACAGGAATATTATAGCATGTTTGTACGCTGACTCAAACCATCTAACAGAGAGGGAAATAGTAGTGATGTAAGGCAGGGCCGAGGGGATTTTCAGGAGCCAAATCCTTGCGTTCATTGAACTATCACCTTGAATAACTTTATCCATGTCTCTTCCTAGGTAACAGATCAGTCGGTGAAAGCATTTGCTGAACACTGTCCTGAGCTTCAATATGTAGGCTTCATGGGTTGTTCAGTCACTTCTAAAGGAGTCATTCACCTAACCAAGGTAGGTACTATGGCTACTTTTTCTTGGTGAGCCCTAAATTGTTGAATTCACTTGAATAAGGGATAGTCAGATCATTAGAGAAGTATACTAGCATTTGATAAAGTTAAAATGAGTTGAAGAAAGCAATACCAAACTTATAGTTTCTGAAATGGAATACTCATTTAAATGAGAAGCTTTTTGCTTTTTCATTGCTAATGGCTATGAAATATATATCAAAGAAATATATATGACAAGAATCATTTAAATGTAATACTTTGTGCTTAGAAGATATTTTGATTGATTGAATTTTAAGTGCTCATATATCACTAGATCCTATGAGTATTTGGCTTTAAAAAGTGAATATGGTCAGTGCATATGATCAAGTTAAATATGTAAAGTGAAAAGAGAGGTGAATATATGACATAAACTTACATTGTCGTTCAGAGAGTTCACTAATATAACAATTATATGAAATTTCATATTTTTAGAAATGATCAAACCGCCAGTTCTTTTGTAATCTCTCACGGATGTGTCATCTCTACTGCTTTCCAGAGCTTTAAAATAATTAGAAGCCAACTCTCACATCTGTGTAATGGAAAAAAATAGCTACTATAAAATTTACCCATGTATTATCTGAAATTTGTTGCTGTATACCCTTCAGTTCTATCCTATAGTACCTAGGAAAGTGAGTGTGAGTCTTGCCTTTTCCAGCTTATAGCTAAGCAACCTTTTTCTTCAACCTTCCTTCATTTCACAACTATTAGAAAGCTGCTATATTGGCAACACAATGATGAAAAAAAAAACAGGTAAAATCCCAGGTCTCTTTCAGTTTGATGTCTTCAGATCTCTTTGAGCTTATACTTTAATGGGATATAATGTCTTTCTTTACTCCCTAGGAAATGAGCAAATATTTATGAGTTACCTAGGACTATGGTAGGGCCACACAGTGTATAGGACCCTGGATGCCATTATAACCTCAAGTTGGATTATTGGGTCTATTACTTAGCTAAGTGGGAAAATTATTTTTTAGGGTATTAAATAAGGTAATATATATATAAGATGATTGAATGAGAGTAGAGACTACAGTAAATATTAACTATTAATATTAAAACAAATGTCAGCAGGGCGTGGTGGCTCATGCCTGTAATCCCAACACTTAGGGAGGCTAAAGCAGTCTGATCACATGAGGCCAGGAGTTTGAGACCAGCCTGGCCAATGCAGTGAAACCCCATCTCTACTAAAATACAAAAATTAGCTGGGTGTAGTGGCGTGTGCCTGTAATCCCAGCTACTTGGGAGGCTGAGATGGGAAAATTGTTTGAACCTGGGAGGTGGAGGTTGCAATGAGCCAGGATTGTGCCACGGCACTCCAGCCTGAGTGACAGAGTGCGACTCCGTTTCAAAACAACAACAACAACAACAACAGCAACAAAAACCAGATGCCATAGTATCTAAATTGCTAGAAAATTAGTACAAAATTTGATTTTGAGAAATCAGATCACTATTCTAGTATAGTGTATCTAAAAGAGAGCCTGCGGTTGTACTGTGTCTTAAAGGACTGGTTAGCTTTAATTTTATTTTGAAGATCAGAGCCTAAAGCTAGAGGAGAGGATAGGCCTGTTATTCTCAATTATTGCTCTATCAGAACATCTTAGTGTAACCAAGACCATATGTAACTATAATTTTTAATTCATTTTCTATAACCTTGGCCTGAACATCTTGGTAGATGAGTTTTTCTAGTCACATTTAATGCTGTTTATGGTGTAGAGTAAAAATGCCTTTGGTTGAACAGATTGTACACAACAAGTGTTGTGATGGCCATATGTGGGCTTTTTATGATCACTTGAAATTGTACTCATTAACGACAAAACAAGACTTATTAGATCAGCGAGTGCTTCCCTGAGCATTTTGAGCTGGCCAAAAATTATGGTACACTGGTACTTAAAAGATCACAATTATTCTCTGTGATAAAACACAGCTACAGCAAATGTCTATATTGGAAAGCTCAATTTGCTGAGATGGTTCTTCTGAAGATTATGGGCAAGGATTGCTGGTTTGGTCTGTCAACACTCAGAATCTATTGGATTCAGAGTTAGTCCACAAAGTTTTGAGTAACATCTTTGTTCTTTAATAAAGCCTTTGCTTTGATGAGAAAACTGTTGTACAACTAAGCGACTAGTGTTGCTTAGTTTTCTGGATTCAAGTAAAGGCAAGAAGATATTTTATACATGCATAGGTTCTGCAAAGCTGTTTTAATTGGTTTATCTCTTGAAAAGGGTAGAACTCGGTTTTTAATAAAATTCGTGCATTTTATTTTATGAGATTTGTATTCTTATAGTGTTTTCATACCAGTTAACTAAGACATTCACAAAAATGTTTGTAATTATATAAACACCCCTTAAAAAGTTGTGTTTTCCTTATCATCGTAGTACATAATAAAATAAATAATCAGGAAGATGTGAGATATAGATTGTTGAGAGCTATCAACCTAAATGTGTTTTTACATGATTTAGAAAAATCTAACACATGATGTCACTACATCTCTGGCTTTTTAAGTTTACTAAGAGAGGCAAGGAGCATAAAATCTCTGTATCTTAGTTCTCTGTCTTTGAAATTATGTGCCTGTATTAGATGATCTGTTGTCAGATTTGGAGTTCTTACACTCTGAAGAATTTATGAATTTATGAATCATTGGCCTGGAAGGGACTATGAGGGGCTCTCATGGAAACTAAGAAATATCAAGTCTAATTTAGTAGGTTAGAAGGGAAAATTGGGGATTTGTGATATCTTAGATTGTTAAATCAAGGGCAGGAGAACTGATGATTGGGAATAGATGGAAGGACATTGGTGTCCTCCTGTGGTCCCTTGGATTTAATTTTATTTTGATTTATTCAGGCTTGACTGAATTCTGTTTTACTTTATATTATTTACTGATGGCACACCATTGTTACTTAGATTCTGCTAATATCAAGCAATATTAGGATAAGAAGCCTTCTTTTTAAGCTGCTATGACTGTGTAAACGAGAGTCCAGAATTACCAGACTGCATGCACACTGGTTGATAAGATAAAGTCAGATTTATGGGACAATGTTTGGAAACTTAGAGGTCCATATTTAAGAAGCAAAGATAAGAATTTTTGAGGCCTATATGTAACAGTTAAGAGTATTAGTGACTTGTATGTGGTAGCATTGGGTCTCCTCTAACACAAGGGTGTTCTTTTCATTGTAGTGTACCTGTTATATAAATATAAAATCTCTCTATCTTGCTCTCTTTTCCACTTTTAAAAACAAGTTCAGAAAATGCAAATATATAGTTACCTTCAGTATTTAGACTGTGGGGCCCGCATGTCATTTGCCACTAAAGAGACTAGAAGGAACATGTCAAAGGACCCAAAAGCCAACGTGAAATAGCTCCTACTGACTTAAGCTGGGATATTTTGAGCATTGAAAAGGAAGATTCTGCAAAGAATTAAAATAAATCAAATGGGTTTATAATGATATAAGCAAAATGAAACTGAAATTCTTCCAGCTTACGTGGAGTAACAGGCCATTTTTTTTTTTTTGAGATGGAATCTCACTGTGTCACCCAGGCTGGAGTGCTGTGGCACAATCTTGGCTCAGTGCTATCTCCACCACCTGTGTTCAAGCAATTTATTACCTCAGCCTCCTGAGTAGCTGGGATTACAGGCACCTCCCACCACATCTGGCTACTTTTTGTATTTTTAGTAGAGACAGGGTTTCACTATCTTATCCAGGCTGGTCTTGAACTCCTGACCTTGTGATCCACGTGCATTGGCCTCTCATAGGGCTGGGATTACAGGTGTAAGCCACTGCGCCCGGCCAGGGGCCAAATTAACTCTCTTTCCTGGAAAAAAAAAAAAAAAAAAAAAAAAAGAAACAGACAAAATATATGAAACAGGGTTTTTAAGACACTGGATATCAGGCAACCAAGGACATTGGTCCCCCACGATATGGGAAAAAGGCAAGAGGAGTGCTATGATTGTCTCAGTTTACTGCATTGAAGGAGTTTCCATACTGCAGCATAGGAAGGGGCTAACTCAGGTAATGCATAGCAGACTGTCTGAGTTGACAAAACAGAACAGAAAGACCAGGGAGACCAAAACAGCCAGATTTCAGAGGACAGAACACTGGAATGGAAAGAACTGCATAGAGAATCCCAGAGATCTGTGGGTGACTCCTCTTATGCATTCATCTAAATAACCTGTGAGTAAAGACCAAATCAAAAGAGAAATTAGGAAGTATTTTGAAATGAATGAAAAGTGAAAACACATTGTATCAGATTCAGTGTGATGCTACTAAAGTACTACTTAGATAAAAATAATGAAACAAATACCAATATGAGAAAAAAGAAAGATTTCAAATCATGACTTCAACTTTTGTTTTGTGAAATTTGAGAAAGAAGAGCAAATTAAACCCAAAGTAAGCAAAAGAAAGGAAATAGTAAAGATCAAAGAGGAAATCAATGAAATGAAAAGCAAAAAGAAGAGAGGAAATTATGAAACCAAAAACTAGTGATTTGATAAGACAGATAAAATTGATAAATCTCTAGTTACACTGATCAAAAAAAAAAAAAAAGAGAAGACATAGTTGCCAATGTTATAGCTCAGAGGACAAAAATACAGATACTACAGGTATTAAAAGGATAACAAGGATAACAAGGGAATATTATGAAGTCTTTTTTTTTTTTTTTTTTTTTTTTTTTTTTTTTTTGAGATAGAGATTTATTCTTGTTTGCCCAGGCTGGAGTGCAATGCGATCTTGGCTTACTGCAATCTCTGCCTCTCGGGTTCAAGTGATTCTCTTATCTCAACCTCCCAAGAATCTGGGACTACAGGGGCCCACCACCATGCCCAGCTAACGTTTTGTAATTTTAGTAGAGATGGGGTTTTACCATGTTAGCCAGGCTGGTTTCGAACTCCTGACCTCAAGTGATCCACCTGCATCAGCCTCCCAAAGTGCTGGGATTACAGGCATGAGCTGCCACACCCAGCCAATGAACATCTTTAGGCCTATCAATTCAACAATTTAGATGAAATGGAAAATTTATTTGAAAAACAGACTACCAAAGCTCACTTAAGAAGAAATAGATAACTGAATACCCCTGTATTTCTTAAAGAAATTGCATCCGTAGTTAAAAATTTTTCACCAATACTCTAAGCCCAGATGACTTCATTGTTGAATTCTGCCAAGTATTTAAGTAATAACTAATACCAATTCAACACAAGTCCTCTAGAAATTAGACTATTATTACCCACATAAAAAACTTGATAACGACACTCTAAGTGAAGAAAATTGAACACCACTATCTTTCATGAATATATATTCAAAAATAATAAGCAAAAATTTGGAAAATCATATCTAATAATATTTTAAAAGGATAATATGCCATGATCTAATAGACTCCAGAAAAGCAAAGTTGGTTAGGCACTCAGAATGAATCAAAGCTAGGAGATCAATACACAAAAATTTGTTGTATCTCTATAGCAAAGGAAACAGAGTGAAAAGACAGCCTGTAGAATGGAAGAAAATATTTCAAAACCATATATCTGATAAGGAGTTAATATCCAAAATATATAAGGAACTCAACTCAATAGTAAGAAAACAAACAACCTGGTAGAAAAATGGGCTAAGTACCCAAATAGACATTTTTCAAAAAGAGACATACAAGTGACCAGCAAGTATATGAAATTAATGCTCAGTATCACTAATCATCAGGGACATGCAAATTACAACCACAATGAGATATCACCTTACGCTTGTCAGAATGTTATTATTAAAAAGAGGAAAGATAAGTTTTGGTGGGGATGTAGGGAAAAGGGAGCTCTTGTACATTTTTGGTAGAAATGTGAATTAGTATAGCCATCACAGAACACACTATGGAAGTGACTCAAAAAAATTAGAAATACCGTAAGATCCAGCAATAGTGCTGCTGGATGTATATCCAAAGGATATAAAATCAGTATGTTGAAGAAATGCCTGCTCGCTTATGTTCATTGCAGCACTATTCACTGTAGCGAAAGTTGGCATGGAATATCCATCAAAGGATAAATGGAAAAAGAAAATATAGTATATACACACAATGGAATACTATTCAGCCCTAAAAATAAGGAAATTTCTGTCATTTGCAACATCATGGGTGAAACTGGGGGAACATTATGTTAAGTAAAATAAGCCAGACAAAGAAAGACAAATACTTCGTGGTCTCCTTACATGTGGAATCTAAAAAAGTCAGACTCATAGAATCAGATTAGAATGGTGGTTACCAGATGCTAAAAGGAGGGAAGGGATTGAGGAGATGATGGTCAAAGAATACAAAGTTTCAGTTAGTCAGGAAGAATAAACTCAAGAGATCTATAGTACATCATAGTGACTATAGTTAATAAATATATTGAATACTTGAAAATTGCAGAGAGAATAAATTTTAAGTAGTCTGCCACAAAAAATATGATATTGAAACAGACTTTCATTGTCTGAGATAATGCCTGGAGTTCTTGTCCTACTTCCAAGATGATTAAGGAGCATGGACACAAAGGTGAGGTTAGAGTGAAAGTTTAATAAGGAAAAGAAGAAAGCTCTCTGCCAGCAGAAAGGGGGTCCAGAATGGGAGTATCCACTATGGGGCTGGGGTCCAGGGTTTTTATGGACTGGGAAAGGGAAGGAATGTGCTTAGTCTGTGGGCTGTCTTGGCAAACATGTGACTCAACTTGGCCTGGGATCAGTCAGGGGCTGGGGTGATGATTCATAGGGGCCACACTTGCAGTCTAAATAAAGTAAAGTAGAGCGCCCACCAGAACTCACTGGAGCCCGCTATGCCCATGCCCACAAAAGAAGAAACTACCTGGGAGCCCACTGACTATACAGAAGACAAAGGCATTTCTGTGCCAGGCCTCGTCCCCTTATCTGAGTGAGCTGGAGGTTTGTGCAAGTTCTTATCCAAATGGGCTGGAGGTTCTTCTATCTGTGCAGCCACGGGCATGTCTCCAGGCACAACACCCCGAGCTAGTTCCCTTATCGGTGTCTGCACTTGAATCTTTCCTCAGGCTGCTTTTTACATTATGTGGGGATGAGACACTGACCCATGGTCAGGGGGCTCTCTGGGACCCTTCCCTTGTTATCTCCCTAAGGCAAGCTAACTAACTCCTTTCACTATGTGAGGTAAGGCATATATTAATTATCTTGGTCTGGCCATTCCACAATGTCTACTTATATCAAAACATCATGTTATACACCATAAATACATACAAATTTTGTCAGTTAAAAAAATTAAAAAGATTTTTAAGAGAAGCATTAAAAAGTTATGTTTTTATATGCTAGCAATGAATAGTCTGCAAATGGTAAAGGAAAAACCTTTCATTTACATTATTATCAAAAATAATAAAACATTTATAAATAAATTTAACCAAGGATATCAAGACTTGTACACTGAAACTCACAAAATATTACCGAAAGGAATTAAAGAAGACCTACATAATGAGAAGGCATCCACTGTTCATCTGAAAATACTTAATATTGTTAAGATGGCAATATTACTACTCGAAGCACTTTATAGAGACAATGAAATCTCTATAAAAATCTAAGCAGCTTTTTAAAATGGAAAATGTAATATTCAAATTATTATTGAATTGCAGGACACTTCAAGAGCCATAACTATCTCAAAAAAGAAAAACAATGTTGGACGACTCATTTGTCCCAATTTTAAAACTTACTACAGAGTTATAAGAATCAAAACATTATGGTACTGAAGTAAGAATAGACATATGGGTCCATAGAAAAGAATTGAGACTCTCTAAAGAAACTCACACATCTATGTCCTATTAATATTTGAAAGGGTTCTAAAACCATTCAATGTGAAAAGAAGAGTCTCTTAAGCACATGATGCTAGGATATCTGGATATCCGTATGGAAAAGAGTGAAATTAGACCTCTACCTCAGACCGTATATAAAAATTAACAGAAACATGGTACAAAGACCTAAATGTAGGAGTTAAAACTATGAAACACTTAGAAGAAAACATGGAAGAAATCTTCATGACCTTGAATTCAGTAATGGATTCTTAGATATGATACCAAAAGTATGAGCAGCAAAAGAAAAAAAAGATAAATTGGACTTTGTCACAATTAAAAACTCAAAGGATGCTCTCAAGAAATTGAAGAGGCAATCTACAGAATAGGAGAAAATATTTGCAAATCACATATCTGGTAAGTATCTTGAATATGTAAAGAACTCATATCTTAGCAACTAAAAGACAGCCTAATATTTAAAAGTGTGCAAATGACTTGAATAGATATTTCTCCAAAGAAGATATACTTGGCTGGCAAGTACATGAAAAGCTGCTCAACATTATTAGTTATGCAAATGACTGGGAAATGCAAATCAGAAACCCCAGTGAGGTACAGTTTCACATCTAGGATGGTTGTAATCAAAACATGGACAATAGCAAATGTTGACAAAGATGTGGAGAAAGTAGAACCCTTGTACATTAATGGTGGGAATATAAAATTATTCAGCTGCTATGGAAAACAGTTAGGTGGTTTCTCAAAAATTTAAATATAGGATTACCATATGATCCAGCGGTTTCAATCCTAAGTATAGAATCAAAATAATTAAAAACAGGTTTCAAAGAGAGACTTGTACATGAATGCCCACAGCAGCAATATACACAATAGCCAAAATATAGAAACAATGTAAATGCCTATCGTCTCATGTATGTATAAGCAGGATGTGGTATATTCATACAGTAGAATATTATTCAGCCATGAAAAAGAATGATGTTCTGAAACATGCTATAACATGGCCTTGGAAGCATTATGCTAAAGAAGATAGCTACAAAGGCTATTTTTCTATATTATTCTGTTTATATGAAATGTCCAGAATATGCCCATGTATACTGCGTTTCTTTCTGGTCTAATGAAAATGTTCTGAAATTAGATATTGGTGATGGTTGCACAAGTCACTCAATGTACTAAAAACCATTTAACTGTACACTTTATCAGGATGACTTTAATAGGAAGTAAATTTTGTATCAATAAAAAAGTTCTAGTAGAACATATAGGAGATAACTTGTGTGACCTTGGGTTAGACAAAGATTTCTAAATTAGGATACCAAAAGCATGATCAAAATTAATGAATCAATTAATAAATTTATATTAATAAATTACACTTTATCAAAATTAAAATCTTCTGCTTGTTGACATGTACAGTAGTTCCCCCTTATCCTCGTGGGATATATTCCACACCCTCCAGTGCATGCTTTAAACCATGGATAGTACCAAGTCTTTGTATGCTATGATTTTTCTTACCCATACATACCTATGATAAAGTTTAATTCATTAATTAGGCACAGTATGAGATTAATAATGAAATAGAACAATTATAGCAATATGCTATAATAAAAGTGATGTGAGTGTGGTCTCCCCCACCCTGTCAAAATATCTTCTGGAACTATACCTTGGGTAACTGATACCACCCATGAAAAGTGAAACTGCAGGTAGGGGAGAGGGACCCCTGTACTGTTAAGGAGACAAGCCCGAGGTTGGGGGAAAAAAAATAAAAAAATGTATATCTTATAAACTAATTATGTCTAGAATATATTAAGAACTACTAAAACTCAATAAGAAAATAAGCATATGAAAAGATGTTCAGTAGCCTTAGGGATTAGGGACATGCAAATTAAAAGTATAGCAAAATACCACCACACACCTATTAGATTAATATTAAAAATACTTGCCATATCAGGTGTTGGTGAGAATTTAGAGAAACCAGAACCCTCTATTAATTCAACAATTTAGATGAATGGAAATTTCATGCAAATTAAGGGGAGAGTCCCTGTTCCCTTGTCTGCAGTTTCACTTTCTGTGAGTGGTATCAGTTACCCAAAGTACAAAACGAAGGTATTTTGAGGGGATCGGGGAGACCACATTCACATCACTTTCATTGCAGCATATTGTTATAATTGTTCTATTTTATTATTAGTTATTGTTATTAATCTCATATTGTGCCTAACTGATGAAATAAATTTTATCATAGGTATATGGTCCAATTACACATACTTGTGGTCCAATTTTATACATTGTGAGAATGTAAAATAGTCCAACCACTTTGGTAAACACTTTAGTAATTTCTAAAATTGTTAAATGTGTACCTGCTATTTGATAGTCATTCCACAACTAGGTATAGATCAGTGAAAGCACATGTACAGTGAAAGACGTGGATCCATGTAGCAGCTTTATTAGAAACAGTCCCCAAACCTCTGTCAGTTGGTGTACGTATAAACAATCTGGCATGTTTATACAATGGGATACCACACAGTGTGAAATGAATGAATTACTGATACATACTATAGCATGGATTAATCTCAGAATAATTCTGCCGAGTATAATGAGCCAGATGAAAAAGTTTTGTTTCATCTGTAAAATGCTAAGAAATGCAAATATTTGTCTAGTTACAAAAAGCCCACCAGTAAGGGAGGGGCGGGAGGAGAGAGGAACAAAAAGGAAGGAGTACAAAGGAGCATGTGACGACTTTGGGGGATGACATGCATTATGTTGGTTGTGGTGAATATTTCATGCTGCATGTCTCAGAGCTTATCAGATTATACACTTGAAATATGTGTCAGTTTTTCTTCAGTAAAGCTGTTTTTCAAGAAAAGCTCATTGGTCATTTTTGGAACTTAATAAGGCAGCAGTTTATTACTGTAAAAATGAGTAAACAAAATGAGTATCACACATTTATCCCTTTTTTCTTATAAGAATTACATAAAAATAACCACATAATTCATAAGGGAAACAACCTCTGTATAGGATTCTGGTAACAAATGGAAGAGGAATGATAGAATTAGAAAATTAGAGTTTTGCCGTTACTGTGAAATAATGGACCAAGGCAATGCTCATCGTCAATGAAAGCAAAAGCGATTGGATGTGGATTGATATTCTCATTCAGGAATATCATAATGGAGGAAAGAAGTTGATAAAATTTAACTCACTGATCAATCTAGCATGAAGAAAAGTGAGACAGCCAGACCTTAAGTACTCGTGAGGTGATGCAGTAGAGACTACAAGCATCACTTATATAGTATTCTTGCTACTAAAAAACAAAAATTAGCCAGGCAGGGTGCAGGGCAACTGTAATCCCACCTACTAAGGAGGCTGAGGTGCAAAAATCGCTTGAAACCCAGGAAGTGGAGGTTGCAGTGAGCCGAGATCGCACCACTGCACGCTAACCTGGGTGACAGAGTGAGACTCTGTCTCAAAAAAAAACCAAAAAAACAAAAAACAAACCAGGAGGCTGAATCTAATCTGCCTCTGTATTTACCCATTTACAGGGATTAAAGCATTATGTTAAATAACACCACAAAAAGACAATCAGCTAAATCCAGATTTGTCTAAGGCAGATGACCCAGTTTCTCCAAGAAAAAACATTTTAGAAGAAAAACAGGGACAATTTTTAGAAAACGCGTAAGACAAAACAACTAAACGTGATGTGGAGATTTTGCCTGAATTCTGATATTGAATCCTGATAGTAACAAAACAACATTAGAATGTGTATTCTTTAGACTACTGAGAGAACTTGAATGTTAAATGGTTATTAGATGATAATAAGGTATTATTGTTAGTTTTGCCAAGGATGATAGTGACATGCTTGTTAAATTTTTATTAGTAAGAGACACATACTTTATTTACTGGTAAAATGACACAGTATTAGGGATTTGGTTTAAAATACTACAATGGGACTAAAAACAAGAAAAAGACAAAAGTGCATAGGCCAATAAAGGAAACAAAAATGGTGAATATATTGGGCCAGTATGGTGGTTTGTGCCTGTAATTTCAGATGCTTGGGATGCTGAAGCCGGAGGAAGGATTGTATGATAATAAGGGACATGCCTTTTAGAGTCACGGTAACAGACCCTGTTTCTTAAAAAAAAAAAAAAAAAATTAATTAGCTGGATATGGTGGCACATGCTTATGGTCCCAGCTACTTGGAAGGCTGAAACAGGAGGATCCTTTGAGCCCAAGAGTTAGAGGCTGTAGTGAGTTTCAATCACACCACTGCACTCCAGCCTGGGCAAGAGTGAGACCTGTTTCTGAAAGAAAAAAAATGTAAAATATTGATAATCAAGCTAGATTTTAAGACATGAAGGTTTATGATACCCCCTGAATACTTTTGTTTATATTTAAAAATTTCCATAATGATTAAAAAAAAACTTTTGAGGGTTCAACAAATTAAAAATGTTGATGTTAGTCTAACATAATAAAATTGTACCATTCAGTATTATACTTTTCAAGAATACATAATGACATGGAAAATGCTTAGCATAATAATATATATTAACAAATATTATTTTAAAATTCAGTTGAATAGTCTACCTGTAGAATCTGAAATGCCAAAAATGGCAAGTTATTTTTACATGTAGTTCAAAGGCAAGCCTTAGAGATGCTGTAAATTCATCAGTATAATGTCACAAATCTCTTGTGAATTTATTTATATCAAATCAGTTCAAATGATTTCAGTCAGAAGTCAAGAAGACCTTTTTTTAATCTGGGTGTGATGGCTCATGACTGTAATCCCAGTATTTTGGGATGCTGAGGTGTGAGGATCCCTTGAGCCCAGGAGTTCAAGACCAGCCTGGGCAATATAGTAAGACCCATCTCTACAAAAAACTAGCTGGGTGTGGTGGTAAATGCCTGTAGTCCTAGCTACTCTAGGGGCTTCAGGTGAGCGGATTGCTTGAGCCCAAGAAATTGAGGCAACTTACTCTGAGCTGTGATCATACCCCTGCAATCCAGCAAGAACGTGTCTCTGAAAGGAAAAAAAGAAAAAAAGAAAAGACATTATATTAAATAACTATCAAGATGGTAGAGAATTTTTCTTTATAATATTTATTTATCAACATTCAGTTTATAAACATTAACTGAATTATAGGGGTATGTTGGGTATAGGTTTGGTGAGTTTTTTTTGATACTGTTTTTTTTAAAAACAGAGTTCCTTAGGAAGGTAACAGACAGCTAAATAAAACTTGTGATATTTTCTTGTATCATAATCACATTTAAAGAACTTCGAAAAAGCACATATTTTAAAAGTGCTTATGGTTGGAAATATGAAATGTTTTTTAAAGGAAAACAAAATTGATTTTTTTCAGTTGATTTAACATAAGTAACTGAAAGAATGTTCATTCATGCAGCTAACTCAATTTTCATCTTCTTTTTTTGTTTATTCAGAGACTAGAAATGAAAAATGAACTTTCTTGCCTTCCAAATTTTCAAACCACTGATTAGTTTAGATTGCTTTACTCTGCAGAAATAACATACTATTTTACCACTTAAATGGGAATACTGCTGCTTTGTCATAGATTATTTCATTTGTTTCTGATTAATTATAGGTGCTTGAGTGATATTCTGAGATGTGGAAAATATGTTCTTAAATCCATTCAGCTCTGAAATATTCCCTAATGAATATGACTTAGTGAGTGCAGTATTATGAAAGGGTTTCGTTGGATAACCATGTTTTTGGTCCTTTTTAGCAGTTAAGAGTTGAGCTAAAAATTGAGTGTTGAGAATATAAGCGTTGATTATCTAGGCCTGAGGTGATCCATTAATTGATCTTTTTTTCTTAGAAGTTTGCCAAGGCCAACAAAGCATTTATTGCTGTCAACAAAGCTAATTGTGACTGCTAATTGTATGACCTAGGACAAATCACCTAATCTCTCTGCCTCAGTTTCCTCATCTGTAAAAACAGGATGATAATAGCATCTATCTACCTCTAGGGTTGTATCAGAAAGAGCGCTTGGCATATAACTTAAGAAATGGTTGAAAATTTTTTAAAAAAAAGCAAATTAAAAAATATAAATCGTGACATACAAAAACTCCCTCGTAACTTGTTAGTCCTGATTCACTTATATTCTTTCATTAACATAAGATAAAATAATTTTATAAAAATAAATCTTACTTAAAGACTTTATAACCTTTTTTCTACCTGAGTGCCAGTGCTGAATGTTAAGATTAATAACTGTGTGTGTTTGCTCTTTGTTGTATAATTTTTTTTTCTTTTTCTGCTGACCCATTAAGGGTTGCTTAATTATTTAAGTTAAACACACTGTGTAACTAAAACAGTATTTTTAAAAAATCATTTAAAAAAACTCATACCATAGCAATACACTGAATCCAGGGCATACGGCAGATCCCACCATCTACTGTTTCGCCTTCCCAGGTTTCAGTTACCTGCAGTCAACCACAGGCTGAAACTGTTAGATGTTAAATTTCAGAAATAAAGACTTCATAAGTGTTAAATTGCAGTTCTTCTAAGTAGTGCCTTAAAATCTCACACTCTTGCACTCCCTCCCGGCAGGGCTGTGAATCATAGTTGTCCAACATATCCACACTGTATATGCTACCTGCCTGTTACTAAATGGGAAAACATATAGTATAGATAGAGTTCAGTATTATTCTGTTTCAGGCATCCCCTGGGAGTCTTGGATTGCATCTCCCTTGGCTAGGGGGAAACTGGGATATACTATTCTACCTTATCATTATTGCCCAAATTAGTGACTTCAGTGTTTTTATAAATTAGTATAGACAGTATCTACATAAGCAATAGCAACTTACCACATTTATTTTTTGATGCTGTTTAGTCAATAATACCTGATCAGTGAGGCTACTCTTTTTATATTTTATAACTCTGTTATTCACACTCTAGTTGTAATGTGTATTTGTTTGTGCTACGTTTTCATTTCAGCAACTGGAATGGCAATAGTTATCAATATCACACTACTAAAATAAATGAATTCATCTTTCAAATAGCTCAGTTTGTAAAAGTCCTAACAAATAAAGTGAGCCAGTGAGTTTCTCTGTGGCATCTATCTTTTGAGAAAATGGCTGCTTCAGGCTTTAACATAAATATATAAATATAAAATGAAGAGAATTGGCAATTGTTTTTGAAAGGGCCTTTCTTGGATCATGGCTTTATATTTTAAATATTATTTTGTTTTGCTTATATTATCCTCAGTTCACTCTTTGAATGTTTATCACATACTTGTTTGCAAAATGTGGTTTTTGTTGAAAATACACTTATAAAAAGGATTTCCACTATATTTTATCTGGTCTCTAACACATGAGGTCAGTCTTTATCCAAGAAAGATATTATGAGCTGTTGCTTTCATTCCTTTTTGTTTTTTCTTTCAAATTCATTCACAGTGTTTTGTGGCAGAAATTTTATTTAAGGACCTGTGTCATTCTGCTCCCCCTAGTCTTCTGGTTTATAAAGAGTGATAGTGAACATGGATGGGGTCCCATTTCTAAATCAGCAGAACAGACTGCCCAAATTTGAGAAACCAGGTTTGGACATTAATGAGAATAAATTAATAATTTAATTTAATGAGAAAAAAATAAGCGGATCTCATTTATTAACTTGAAGTAAACATGTATTGAGAATTACAGAGAGTTAAATAGAATCCAGTTAATTTAAAAAACATAATTGATTAAAAACATTGATAGTTATAGGCAATTGTTTTGTACATGTATAAAATACTTAACTATATTTTATTTTTAATTAATTCAACTGTCTTATTTCCGCACCATTTTTACTCCACCTGGGCAGATCTTGCCTGCCACAATCAGCCACAGGGAAGTAGCTGTCTATGTACATATTGTTTATTCATTTATATACATACTTCAACACAGTACACACATCCACACCGTGCTAGTTGTTAATCACAGATAATCCAAAGAATGTATGTATTATCTTTTTCTTTGCAATTTTGTTTAATGTTGTGTGAAGTCTATAGTGGTGATGGAAAATATTCACCATGAGTCTAAAGCGGCTCCTGGATACTAAAAGCAAATAAATTATGTTGTGTCTTTATTGTAGTAGCATTCTTTGAAAATAGGGAATTCATTTTCATAGTAACTCCCTATTAAAAAGAATTACAAGTTGCTTGTTATGAGACAGAGCGTTGTGAAATTTTAGCTTGGAACCTCAACGTTTTAGCAGAATTTGGGCCTACATGTTATTACTCATTGTTTTCTCTAATAATTTTTGGATTAGAGTTTGGTTTTGAGCTCTCGCTTCTCTAGACACACTTGCCCAATAATAGAGTCCAATAGAGTACATTGACTAAAGGCAATTGAGCTCCCCACATGTTTGCTCTCTAGCCCAGAGGTATTACAAGCATTTACACAAAAGCTGTTGATCACAGTGTATTTACAAAACCTTCAGGAGCATAGCTTCTTCCCCCACTGTAGACTTCTGTTCAATTGATTTTATCCCAGTGGGATGATTGGCCACCAATTTTTTTTTTTTCAAGAAAAAGCTTTCCACTGGAGCTTTCTCTGTTATATTCACTAGAGGAAATGCTTGGTTATTGTGTTTTATCAGAGGCCCTTTTCAACATGCAATTGACTATCAATCTTGAATCTTTAACAATGAAACAATACTCCTGTGCCTGAGAAAGCAGCTTTCATCTGGCTCAAAGAAGGAAACAAACTTGGTCAGCACTGTGGGTTTCTCAGGCAAAGTACAGGAATACGCTGGCAATTATTCCTGTTTCTGGATTGTTAAAAAGAGCTCCCATTAGAGTGACTCTGCTTCTTTTCATTGCTAGAAACCTGTGCCCCACTTCCTCCTTCTTTTCTTTTGCTTCGTGCTGCTTGCCCTCAAAACCAAGCTTCCTTGCCCTCAGAGCCTTTCTTCTCTCTAATCATGCTCTTCTACAGCTATATTTTGTAGGGGGCTTCACTTTGCAGGCTGCATTTAGTGGGAGACAGGAATGCCAAAGAGAGGCAGAAACTGCAATAAATGTTTCTCTCCCTCCCTCTCTGTCTCAGGTAGCAATTTTGGCAACACCTCTGTCTCCTCCATGTTTCCAGCCTTGGACTGATCCAGGGTAGTAGTTCCAACTTGTGTTGGCTGACTGTGGCTTGTGGGTCCCAGTAACGCTGACTCTTCCTTTTGTGTCTTCAGCTTTGGGATGCTGAAGGGATCAGCTTCAATGTCATTAGCTTTGGGATCTGGTGGTTTCCTGCTGTTGCAAAATTTGTGGCTTACACTACCGTATTCAGTTTGTCTTCTTAGCTGCTCCTTCACCAAAATAACCAATTCCTTTAATGAAATTCCCTTCACGTGATTTCATATTTATAGTAGTTTTTGTTCTCTTAATTATACCTTGACTAACACATCTTCCTTTCCATGTCATTCTGGGTTTCTTACAGGAAATCACATTTAAGACAATAGAACTGATATTTATTTTCTTTATGAGACTATTGGAACAATTGGGATCAAAGCACAGCAGAGACTTGAACATAATATAAGATTTAAATTAGACCTGACTCTTTCTTAGACCACCACTGACTCCATACTGATGTCCTGAATCCAGACAAGCTGTAGCTAGAAACATAAGGGCAGCCAGTTACATGACAATTAAGAATAATAAAGCTACAAGTTCATGATGAGTTCCAAAAATAGGGTCGAGTGCTAGCTGCTTAATTACAGAAAGATGGTTTTCATACATGCTCTGAGCAACAACAGAGTTGTAATGTTTTCTGAGTGCTATAATCTATAATGTCAACCTACAGAAGCAAATGTAAAGAAAAGTATTTGACTAAAGAAGTTAACTTGTGAACTAGTTATTTGAGTTATTGGTTACTAGTTATTTGAAGCTATATCTTGGATAGTTTTGATTGACAATTAAAAAACAATTCATGTTATCCTGTTTATACTTGTTTGTTTGTTTTAAAAAATCTTGGTCACGTTTTTGTATTGGTGTGAGAAGGTATAAGTGACCAAAGTATGCAATATTAAGGTAAATTATAAATTGATATTTAAAGTCCTACCTTAGATGTACATTAGATATTGTCATTTTTAATTTTATTTCAATTGGCTGAAGCTTTTGAACTCATAGGAGGTTAAAATTGGTTGAGAGAGCAGCTTTACAGATGGACATTTCTTTGTATCAGAAAGAGGTGCTTTAATATATAAATCAAAGTTAGAAATTTTTGCACCTCATTTAAAAATACTTTTATCATCTCCTTTAATGATAATTTCATATTCCATGTTGTTTAATATCAGGGAAAACTTTACAGAGATCTTTCTGATTACCGTTTTTTACTGATAACTGATTTACTCCCTGTAGCGTAGTCATTAACTTAGACTTTTAGCTCTTTCACTTCCAGCTCATAACATTGAGTATAATTACAGAAGTCAGGAAGTAAAAGTTACTAATTCCAAATTGAAATACTTTGTGGACCAAGTGCTGTTGCTTCTTGGAGCTATTTGTAGAACAATGTAAAACGAAGTAAAACAAATGGGATATGATTCAGTGTTTCGGGAGTTCCTGACCTGAATTTCGAATATGAATCCTTACCTGCCCTTTAAAAAGTTTGACTCTTCTAAGATTGTTCTCACCTGGAAAGTGTTCATTCCTTCACTGTCTATCACAGGTGACTGGGAGCACTTTGGTAATAACCATGAAAAATGAAATCAAGTACAATGCTGAAGATTGTGGAAGAAATACTGTTTTTCTCAAACCTGCATCGTTATTTATTTTAGGACTATTTATTTATTCTCTGACTCCTGTTGCAGTAGTATGTAAGACCCGATTGATTCATTTTTAGATTATTAATATTAGACTTGTGGCTTTCTTTGCAGACTTTGGAGCAGGGGTTGGGAGAGAAGTATATATTTTGGAATTTTTTTGCTCATATAAAATGGCTTAAAATTGGAAGGAGAGAGAGCTGCTGCTGAATGCCTAGGTTATTTGGTTTCTTCCTGGGCGACTTGGAGCATTCTAGGCCTATGCGGTAAACCCCTTCTACAGAGAAAGGCCGTAGGGACCTGTTGACGGGGCCTCATGGTGTTTTTCAACATATTAAAGAATCTTTTGTGATAGCATAGAAGACCCAAAGATTGCAGGTGGCCCAGCTGGTGGTTATCATCCTGTGCACCACAGCTTTTTGGCTCAAAAGATGAAAATTTCTCATCTACTCTTTGAAACAGTATCTGGTCACGGAATAGAAAAACTGATTTCTGAAATTAAGGTTTAGGAGCTTTTTATTCACTTTAGGTTGAGGCCCATAAATGAGAATGTAAGGCCACGAGATTATCCATGTGAAGGTGAGTCCCAGTTGTATACTGTAAACCAGGAAAAAAAGATATTTTATTTGAGAGTGTAGAGATAACATTTCTGTAACATTTTTTGGAATGCCAGAAAATAAAAATATATGCCAGAACATTCATTAACTTAAAAATCATTACTGTCATTCCTTTGTTTTTCAGCTTAACACATTTAGAAATAATGAGTGAAATGATTTGACTGTATTGCTTTAATAGACAGTATAAGATCAAGAGGCCAATGTACAGGTCATTGGTTTGCATATGGTAAGCTTTTGTCTTGGGCTAATGACATTTTAGTTATTTCATTACTTTAAAAAATACGATTGTAAAACTTTCATTTGGAATGTATTTCCAAAACTTGTGACCCTTTGGAGAGTGATCCATGAGTGGAAGTGACTGAAGCTGGTTCAAAATTTTGTGAACAGTCTCTCTTTTTTGTAAATCTCTGAACTTGACATGAGGAAGTGAAGTACACAACCAGTCCAATTATTGAAGCAATCTTTTCTTGCTTGCATTCACATTTGACTTAATTTACCCTTAATTTACTTAAGCTTTGATTTTTTTTTCTGCTTTAAGTGAAACAGTGTGAATATTTTATTTTTTAATTGAAGGGAAATTTTCATTCTTAGTTCCTGCTGGGTAAAAAAGTGACAGGGCTGCTTAGCGCTGCTAACTTTAAGTGCTGTTTGTAGTTTGTTATGAGCTCTAGAAATCTTATATGGAGAAAAGAAAGAGATTTGGTGGAAAGAAAAGTCTTAGAAAAAAAGTCAATTAGAGACTGTGTGACTGCCAGAGTGAAAGAGGAGGAGCAGAGCAACCATTCTGAATTGGTATATTGAGAAGCAGAAATCCAATTAACAAATTCACATTTCTGCAGCAGCAGACAGTGATTAAAATTTTGGTGAACTACTCAAAATTCCTGCCACATACTTCAAACGGATAACTTATAGAGGCTTTTAAAAAAAGTTCTTCATTTTAAGAACAAATGTGTAAATAGAGAACTCATTATGCTTCTTGTTCTGAAATGACCTTTAATTGTATGCAACGAGAATGCTGTTTTTATTATTTAATGTTTACATATTACTTAACTTTATGTTCAAATAGAAGAACTTTAAAAGCATGTAGCCTCAGAGCTGCAGATCCTGCATTTGATGGAGTTAAAACAACAGAGAACTGATTTGTAGAAACTTAAATAAATAACGTTATATCTAAAGTTTTGATCCTGATTTCAAATTTTTCTCATTCAATTTTAAGCATTTAATAAATGTGTTTAGGCCAGGCACTATGCCTCATGCCTGTGGGAGGCTGAACTGGGTGGATCACCTGAGGTCAAGAGTTCGAGACCAGCCTGACCAACATGGTGAAACCCTGTCTCTACTAAAAAATACAAATATTAGCCAGGCATGGAGGCACATGCCTATAATTCCAGCTACTTGGGAAGCTGAGGCAGGAGAATCACTTGAACCTGGGAGGCAGAGGTTGCAGTGAGCTGAGATTGCGCCATTGCACTCCAACCCAGGCGACAATGTGAGATTCTATCTCAAATAAAATAAAAACATGTTTAATGCACCTAGTACTGTGTTAAGCACTGGTGACACAAAAGTGAGTAAGACATGGTCTTGACCTGCAGTAGCTTCCTTTTGTCTCTAGTGTGAGGAACACACACTTAAATTAGACCAGATTATAAAGCACCGTGGTTAACAACATGGTGAAATGATGAGCAACATCAGTGTGTGTACAGAGGGCAGAGTCTCCTGCTGTGAATGCTGGCATCCGAGGTAGCTTTGCAGAGGACATGGACTGGAGCTGTGAAGACTGAATTATGCTGTTATAGACTAAGGAAATGAATTTCACTGTGTAACTGCCTCAGATGGCCTGGGGGACACTTGCTATAAACCTGTTTTTTTTTTTTTTTTTAAAAGAATTGGGCTAGGCTTTTTGCACTCTGTTTTATTACTGTGAGAATGTATGCCTGCACATTAATTCAATCAATTAATTCAAAATTGATTCATCATAAATTGTAAGACTACTGTTTGTACCTAACTAACTTAATGCATTTAACACATTTATATATAATTAATACAATTATATTTTAAATGTAGAGGCATAAGTGTGATTTGTGTGCTACTGACTCCTAAATTTATTTGACATCTCTACTTGGTTATCTAGGCATCTCAAACATATTATATTCAAAACAATCTTTCCTGCCTGCCCCCAAAATGTCTTTGTTAGTTGCAACAGTATTTTCTGATTGCTCAAACCAAAACTCTTGAATTCATCCTTTATTCTTCTTTTCTTCTGATACTCCTTAAGATATTTGTCAAAAAATTCTGTTAATTCTACTTTCAAATACTGTATAGCCAAAATCACTTCATACCACCTCCAACTGCTATCATCACAGTGGTCCCAGTCACTGATACTTCTTGACTGGATTAATTCAATATAGCTTCTCTCTGCTTCCACCCTTGTGTCTATGTTCTGGATTCAACACAGTAGCTAGGGTGATTGTTTCAAAACTTAAGTTGGAACATGGTACACTTCTGTTCAAAACCCTCCAGAGGCTCCCCAGATTCCTCAGAGCAAAAGCTAAAATCCTTACAGACCCACAGACCATGTGTCCTGTTGGTGTTCATTCCATTCACTCTGTTGCAGCACCACTGGCTCCTTAATCATCCTTCAAAGCAGTGGGCCAGTTTCCATCTCAGGGTCTTTGCACCGTTCTGACTCTACTCCAGATATCAGCCTGGTTTTGTTTGCTACTTCACTTCTTTTAAATCTTTGCTCTAATATCTTTTCAGTAAGATCATCCCTGACTGCCTGTTTAAAATTACATCCCATCTTCCCTCTCTCTCTTCTCCATCCAGCCTGTCTACCATAATTTTTCTCTATAGTACTTAACACCTTTTAACACATTTTATAATTTATTTATTTATTTATCTATTACCCCTAACCCCCAACTAGGAATATAATCATTCTATGGACTGAGATTTTTTGCTTTTTTGTTCATTGCTGTATTTTTATCAGCTAGAGAAGTTCCTGGTACACAATAGCTGCTTAATCAATAGTTACTGACTACATGAATAACACCTTTTGCATTTTTTGAGTGATTAAAGAGACTATGCTTTACAAATTATTTTTTGTACTTTCAGTAACTGGATTTAAATATCAGTTGCTCTGCACCAGCGAAGTGGTTACCAGTCCAGGCTGAGATCAACTGGTTATCTTTTTCAGAAATACGAATGGTTCACCCTGTTCCAAGCTAATTAAATAAAAATCTCTAAGAATGGAGCCTGATTGTCAGGCTTCTTTTTTACGTTCCCTCATTATCCTAACTTGTAGCCAAGGTTAGAGCTAGGTGCTCAGGAAACATTGAAATGAATGTGAATAAATGAATAAAGAGTTACCACAGCTACTACCTCAGAGACTCAGATTAGGCCCAGCTTAAGCATCAAGATTAGATTTCAGATGTTTGTAATGAGAGATTGATTCTGAGAAGCACAGCCTAAGAAAGGCTGGAGGTATAAGAGGAAGGGGTCAGGAAAGGGAGGTGAAGAGAAGGAGAAGTCAAAGAGGGTATTCCTAAATAGTTATAGCAGGAAGGAAAAATTGTTGCCTTGTCCCTTGGCAGCTGTTGCCAACTAATGGTTCCCCATTTAAAGAGCATAGATATGTTGAGAATTACCTAATTAATAATTTGCATTAAGGCAAGTGTATTATATTTCCAAGACTTTATTTTTTGCCCTCCATATATGAATCAAAAAGACTTTGTGTAGAAGAGGAGATTTGAACCAGGTAGTAGAATAAGAGGAAGGGAGAGGGGAGCAGATACTTCTAAGTTATCAGTAAAATAAGTGAAGTGAGAGCAGATTTAAAATTATGAGCACAGTTCACTGAGCATAGTGAGAACAACTTCTCAAAATCTGGGGAAAGAGATTCTAATTGGCTTAACAGATTTTAGGGAATGGTATGGATGGACAGTGAAGGGCCTTGATAGGGAAGTTCTGAGATTCCGTTTTGCAGCAGAAATATTTTTGTTGCTTAAAGGCTTTGGAGAAGGTAGGAGATTTCATCAAAGTAGTTTCAGGAAGATTAATCTGGCTGGTGATGTGGCAAGAAGGAGTTAGAAGGGGCAACTTTGAGGAGAAGCTGGGCAGTAACATGTCCTAGAAAGCAAATGGAGAATAATGGATAAAATGGAGAATAATGTCAGTTCTGTTAGGATAATGGCAAAACCAAACAGGCCTTGGATTTGAAAATAATGCAAAGAGAAGAGCCAAGTGTGATTAAGAAGGCAGTGGGTGAAATACACTTTCTCTATGTGTTAAGAATACATAGAGAAAGTGCCTGAGAATTAAGATCATAGCTGCTATTGATTCCAAGACCCTGGAAGTCCTGTCTTCATAGTTAGTACTAGCAATTTTTATTGTCTCTACCAAGCTTTAAGGATTTTAGAAGCCTTTCAGTTCTACCCTCAGGGCTGGGAAGGATTTGCCTGATTTCCTAAATATGGCTTATTTAGGTTTTTATTACATTTCAATATGCTAGCTGAGATTCCAGCCTAGTTAATGAGTAGAAGGGATACCCCTTATTCCCTCCCTTGTCCAACCAAGTCCTTCTCTAAGTTAGATACTAGACCTTCTCAAAGTGTAGAAGTCTTTCTAGGCTTGGAAACAGAAATTCTCCCTGCCCCTTTTCTTTTCACTCCCAGCAGTCTTAGTTTCTTTACTTCTTTCTGCTTTTATACTTCAGTATCTATTGCTACCACCCCCTTCCCTTTCTCCTTGAGTCACTCTCCCCGTCCTTAATAGGAAGCTTTCCCTGGTTTTCATATAACTGCCTTTCTCTGACCTTTCTCTCTTCCTCTGCCTTTAGGCTTACCCTTGGTCTCCATCTTGACAGCCTGACAGCTGTTTGGCAGATGAGTGTGTGGTGCTAATCTATGCCCAGCAAGCAACCCCTTCATCAGCAAGGCAGCCTGTCTTAACTCTTGACTTTGCTCCCTAAACATTACAACTGCTTAGAAACCTAGTCCAATAAAGTTAATATGTGCAGTACTGACAAGAAGTAATTTAGGTACTAATTAACATTTGAACATACTTAACTATATAGAAGTTTTATTATTTTCAAAAATTACCACTTCTAAGTTGTGTCACTTAAATTATCCTCAGTGTCCTGAAGTGATAGAACATCCATCCTGCCTTTGCCAAGGTACTGTGAGTCCTTTTCTGTTAGTTCATCCACTTCAGTCACCCTGCACAATGGGGGGTTTTGTTTCATTTTCAACTTTGGTAGGGTCTTAAGAAAATTTGGAAGCCATTTGAGGTCTTTCTATAATCCACCAAGCCTGTGTTTCCTAGGTAACATTTTAGTGTCTCATTTTATATTTAAGTACATACATGGCCATACCAATCATTGACTAATTTTAGTCTTTAACATGAATTAATTAGATGTCACTTTTTTCCTAATAAAAGCAGTATTAAACTGAAAGATGATTACCTACATTCTACATTTGACTTGGGTTTCTGTTAAAATACTTTACTAAGTGTTTAAAAATTGGAATGAAACATTTAGATCTTGGTTGTAAGGCTTTCTTATTCAAATCCTCTGTGATTTGTGTAACTCACAACTACCAGTGAATTATAAGGAAAGTAAGTTTAATTAAAATGTCAGTTTCCTAAATGTAATTATCTGTTTGAGACTATGAAGGATTATTTTAGATAGCTTTTTATGAAACACTGGAGGGCACCATTATAAAATTCTCGTGGCAAAGGAAGGGAGTTGATGAATTTGACAGAACTGTTTGTGGAATTTTGAATAAATATGCCACATCTCATAGAAGTGTTAGTTTTGTGTCTTGTAATGATGCTGGTTATTGGGTATTAGTCTCTTGAAACTGCCTTTGGATACTGTCATATTTCATGTTGAGTTAGCCACAGTAGTTATAGACAAGACCATGTGAACATAGTGGCTGTCAGCTCATGAAAAAACGAAAGTAAAATACCCTTTAAGATCCCTGTAGAATCCTGGAGTGTAAGAGCTCAAGTAAACCTTTTTCCTCGTGGATGCAAGAGTGAGAAATATTTTATTTATGGACAGTACATACAGGGCAGTGAGAGGCACAAGTAGACCAGTGTCATCTGTCATCTAGTTTATGTTACTATGAGGTATAGGCCTGGATTCTAAAAGTTCAAGAGTCAAATAGAACTCAAGTTTTAGATATTTTTGGATTTTCACAAGTCTATAAAATATTTTAGATTTGCCAACATCCTTCTATCAAGTATCTGCAATTTGATAAGTTATTCCAGCTTCGTTGGCACTTAGTTATCTTTCCTATGATGAAAGACTGAACTGGCATGAGCAGCTTTATATTTTCTTCTTTACACAATTTTTATTGTATGCTCTCACCAATCTTCTTCTTGATATGTGATTTTTTTTAACTGTGGTAAAATATATATAACATAGAATTTACTATTTTAACCATTTAAAATATACAGTTTAGTGGCATCAAGTACATTCAAACTGATGTGATGAAGAGATACATTACAATGAAGGAAGCCAAGAGATAGATAAGGATTCACATAGAAACTCTGTGTCAGAAGCTGTGCTGGAACCCCAAATATGCATGTGTAGGAGATAGCTATGTAGCTGGATAAAATTTTTGTGACTTTGAATCTTCCTTGAAATTATATTAAAGATAAATTGGGAAAACAAAGTCATGCTGTATGTGTATTTTGCATGGTTATATTCAGTAGTTCACATATGCATATGGTTACAAATAGCAAAATTAATGCTTAATGTTTATAAGTTTAAGAGTCATATATCAAAGTATTTTCAAGCAGCCCTAAGGGTCCATTTAATGCAGTTTATTTCTGATTTTCCTGTAATACCAACATGAGGCTGCTGTCAGCACATGAGCCCAGAAAGCTACCCAGCATCTGCAGTTCACAGGGCTGCCTGCTTCTTTTTACATGTTACTGGAACAGTATATTTCCAACAGTGATAAAACCTTTTTGGGTGTGGGGATCAAAAATGCCCTGTAAAGAAAGCTAACTGTAAAGACAATGTGGTTTAAAAAAATGGTGATTTTTAAGGAAGAAAATAGAAATGTGGGGAACAGCAATATGAGGATTATCAAATTTAACAGTGACTCAGATCCTTGACACATACAAGTTCATCTTTGCCCAATCAAAAACAAGAAAACTTGACCAGTGAAACCATTTTATCCACCTTTCTAGCTCTAATGCAAAAATCTTTTGAAAAATAAAACTTTAGGAAACAGGAAAAGGCAGTTAACTTGTTTTAAGATACATGTATATTGAAACACATGACTATTGACAAGTATGAATTCAGTAAAAGCCAGAAGCTGTGCAAATATTTTCATAAAGTGTTTCCATTAAACCCATCTTCCCATGAATAAGGGCTGCTTTAAGAAATTTAGGAAGATCTCCCCACTTTTTCACTATCTCTGTCTCTGCCTCTCTGTCTCTCTCTCTCTCTCTTTCTTCTGACAAGAGTGGCTGCATCTTAACTGACTGTTTTCTAGGAAGTACTTTCTTGGAAGCTGGAGACAAACCTAGAGGAGAAGGCTGAATGGAACAAGCCTCTCCCTCTGTGCTTTTGTGAGCATAAGTATCTAAAGAGGGCAGAAAGCCTCAGCGTTTAAAATGAGCAAGGATATTCCCCTTGAGTGAAGCCTGGCCTTTTTTCAGCAATACAATGTCCTCTGTAGCTTACCTGTATTTGTTTTCTACTGGTGCACATAAATTACTACAAATTTAGCAGCTTAAAACAATGTACGTTTATCATCTCACTAGCTCTGTGGGTGAGGAGACCAGACAAGTCTTAGCTGTGTCCTCTGCCTAGGGTTTCACAATGCAATCAACATCTCAACTGGGGCTGTATTTCTTTATAGAGCTCAACTCTTCTTACAAGCTGATGTAGTTGCTGGAAGACTTCAGTGCCACGTGGTTGTGGTTGTAGGACTGCTGGCCATCAGCCAGTGGCCAATCCCCAGAAGCCTCTCACAGTCCTTTTCATAACACAGCTGCTTAGTTCTTCAAGGCCAAGCAGGATAATTTCTCTGACCTCTAGACCCTTTGTAAAGGCCCAACTGATTAGGTCAGGCTCACCTAGGATACTTTCCCTTTAGATTCATTCAGTGTCAACTAATCAGGAGCCATAATTATAGCTGCCAAATCTTTTTGCTTTATAAGGAGAACTTCCATCCTAATCATGTGTCCTGTCCACACTCAAGGGGCAGGGATTATGTTAGAGCATAGGACATTGGGATCATCTTAGAATTTTGCCTACCATACCTGTTTATTTTCTCACTGTGTTTCTCTCAGGGTCAGGAGGTGGGGGCAGGATTCTCTTTGCTTTCCATAGCTGCTTTCAGACTATTAGTTTCCTTCTTCTCATGAGAAATAACAACAAAAAAACGCTGAGTCTGAGACTTGTGCTTTTTGGCATTACTATTGTCTCTTTCACTTTATTGCCATCCTATCCTATCCTATCCTATCCTATCCTATCCTATCCTATGAATTCTTCCAGCAACTACATGAGCTTGTAAGAGGATGTGAGCTCTTGAAAGAAATATAGCTCCAGTTGAGATCTTGATTGCCTTGTGAAATCCTAGGCAGAGGACACAGCTAAGCCATGCCTGGTCTCCTGACCCACAGAACTAGTGAGTTGATCAATGTACATTGCCATCTATCCTTCTGGTGTCTCCTGTTAATAAAAGATGTTGGCCTTTCATTTTGCCCCAAGCCTAGCCATGACTGTGGGTGATTTCAATTTCTGTGCCCAGCACATGCAGATCAGGTATGGGAAGAAAGAAAGCATAGCAAGGAGCATGCATATCAACCGTTTGTTCCTTTAGTTGAATTCTAGTGAGGTCAGAAAAGTTGTAGAAATGTATTTTGCTGTTTATTTTGTATTTTATTTCTGTCTCTTTTTTTTTTTTTTGGCATCTGCAGATGCTTTAATAAAAGTTAGCTACAATGAGAAGTAAGATCTAGGAATCAGGGGCTATGTTTGCAGCAAAACTTTAGAGCCCAAACAGCTTACCTTAGAGCCCTGGGCTTAGTATTGACTATAATTATTTCAGTAAGGCAAACCCTGAAGAAGGGGAAACTGAGGGAGTTGACCCAGGTTCTGACTGGTCAGTTGCCTGAAGCTGTCAAAATAGCCAGAAAGGTCTATGTTTTAACAAGAATGAGTCCATTCCCGTGTGCTTTGGTTGCCAAGTACCAATTATGTTCTGATGTTGCTAAAGCCTTTACCCTGCAGTTATTGAATAGGAACTTTGTCCGAACCCATTTCTTCTTTGCTTGTCCTGCCTGTGTTCTGGAGCATCATTTTGCTGAGTCCCATGCTGGACTGGACGTGACTTCCTTGAACATCTCACCTGTTAAGGCAATTGCAGAGAGCTTTTCCTGAAGCTCTGCCTTTTCTAATGCCTACAATCCAGCCCTTAGAAGAAGCTGGTACAGATGCTTGCTGTCTTTATTAGAAAGAATTTACCTACTGTTGTGGACCTTTTTGTTTTTTATGTGCAGCAGCTATCTCTTTTTATCTCCGTAGTTGGGCAGCATGCTTCAGAGGGCATTGAGTAGTGATCTGTGAACTCACTCTGTATAGCTTCTCCCATTGGGAGCTGAGGTGGAAAGACAGTCTGAGTACTGCCCGGCACCTTTGCCTCCCACCCTTCCAATGACCATTCTTTTGAGCCATGCTGTCCAACACTATAGCCATTAGCCATATACAGATATAAAAACTGAATGTAAATTAATTAAAATTAAATAAAATTAGAAGTTCAGGTCCCCTATCACACTGGTCACGTTTTAGGTGCTCCATAGGTACAAGTGATTAATGGTTACTGTATCAGACAGCAGAAATATAGAACATTTTCAGTGGAGATTTAAGTGTCTACTCTTCCCTTGGGGTTTAAGCTAAACTGACTTAAATTCCCGCACACTTAGCAACTTAAAACAGCACTAGTTTATTATTTCACTATTCTATAAGACAGATGCCCATCTGACACAGGTCTCACCAGGCTAAATTCAAGGTGTCAGCTGGATTTTTTTTCTTTCCAAGAGCCTGAAGGGAGCATCTATTTTCTTGCTCACCTCTGCAGGTTGTTTGGCAGAATTAAGTTCCTTAAGGTTGTAAGTCTGAGGTCCTTATTTCTTACTTTCTGTCAGCTGAGGACTATTTCCAACTGTAAAGGTGCCCATATTCCTTGGCTCCTGGCCCCTTCCTCAATATTCGAAGCTAGTAAAAGTAGCTTGAATCCGTTTCATGATTGAAACATCTCCTGTATCTTCCATCACATCTCTCTGACTTTCTCTGAGTAAGTCTGTGCTTATAAGGGGCTCCAGTGATTACACTGGGCCTACTCAGATAAACTAGGATAATCTCCCCATCTCAAGATCCATACCTTTAATCACATTTGCAAAATCTCTTTTGCCTTATAAGGTAACGTATTAGAGCATAAATATCTTTGGTGGGAGGGGTATTTGTGTTATATGGTCTATCATATGCTTCCAGATTAAGTTTTGCAATTATTAAGCAAAAATAGCTTAATATTTGAAAAGGTAGCTTATTTGAAGAGGATAATTAAGATTCTGCCACCTTTATGTAAATATTATCACTAATTTGCTTTAGAGGCTAAACATCAGGGGAAGACAGGAAACTTAAAGAAATAGATGAAGACATGGAGAAGGTGGAACCTGGAATTTTTGCTTCTTAAAACACATTTTATATTGTTTCATGATGAAACACATATCCATAATAGTACAGTTTAGAGTACATTGATAATTTATCACCAGGCTATCTCTGAATTAAACGTTTACTCATATTTCATTTTTTAAAAAATGAAAATATCTATACAGAAATGGCATTATAATTATGAAGATAATATCTGAAATTGAACAATGTTATAATAATCTTACCAAATTGTAGGTACTTAATGTAATATACTCAATAGCTTGCCTGCCTATCAGACAATAGATTTCTAACTTGATTTTTAAGATACTTGAGTAAAATCTACTTTCTTTTAATGTTTGTTGCCATACAAATATTCACCATAGGTTTATGTACTATACTCATGTTTAATTTAATGTGTAAAATATTATATATATATTTAATTAAAAGCTTCCAGTTTATCATCTATTTTAAATATTTTACAATGATATGCTACCTTGTAATAAACTCCATTTATAAGTTTTGAGAATGAATGCAGCATTTACCTTTTTCATCTTTCATTTTATTTACCTCATTAGCTAAGAAACCTTTCCAGCTTGGACCTACGTCATATCACTGAACTGGATAATGAAACCGTGATGGAAATTGTCAAGAGGTGCAAAAATCTTAGCTCTCTCAATCTCTGTCTGAACTGGATCATAAATGACAGGTAACCATTGTAACATGTTAAAAATACTTTTCTGGAGGAAGACATGTAGCAAATACCAATTAACATTATAACAAGGCATGTCTTTAAAATTGAATGCAGTTGTGCCTTTTCAAATAGATATGTTTAAGTTTTGAAAACCATCTAGATCTATACATTTAATGCATTTTTTGCTTGTAATTGCAGCAAAGTTTTTAGGTGCTTTAATACAAATGTTTTCCTCAACAGTTGTAACAATAGTAAGCTGTTGAATTTTTTCTTTGATATCTGTCTAAGACTTGCCTGCTTTTTGCCATGCTTGTAAGTTTGTAATGATATATTATTTGTTGCTTTAACAGTTTTGCAACATTTGTGGTTGATTTTAATGATTTGGAGAAACCATCTGAAACATTATACATTTAAATCCTTTCCTAAAGGTGACATTTTTTTTTTTCAGAGATGGAGTCTCACTGTGTTTCCCAGGTGCAATTCCTGGGCTCAAGTGATCCTTTCACCTCAGCCTCCTGAATAGCTTGGACTACAGGCATATATGCCACTGTGCCTATATTAGTCCATTCTAGTATTGCCATAAAGAACTGCCTTAGACTTGGTAATTTATAAAGATAAGAGATTTGATACATAGTTTTGCAGGTTCTTTAGGAAGTATGGCTGGAGAGGCCTCAGGAAACTTAGAAGCATGGCAAAAAGCAGGCACATCTTACATGGCCAGAGAAGGAAGGAAGAGAGTGAAGTGGGAGGTACTCCACACTTTTAGACATCCAGTTCTTGTGAGAACTCACTCATTATCAGGACAACAGCAAGGGGGAAATCTGCCCCCATGATTCAGTCACCTCCCAACATGCCTTTCCTCCAACATTAGGGGTTACAATTTGACATGAAATTTGGGTGGGAACACAAACCAAACCCTATCAGCACCTAAGGATGACATTTTCTTTTCAGTATATACATGTAATTTGTTTCAGAAATGGAAGTCTTGTGATGAATAGTTTAATATACAGTATAGAATTGGAAGTTTTTTTCTTGTGAAGAATGATTAACCCATTTTTCTTTGAAATATTTAAGGAAGGAAGAAAACAATACAGGAAAACCCTTAAAAGTAGCCTATTATAATGAAAACAACTGCAGAGTAGCACCAGTACTACTGATTAGGTAGATTTGTAAATATGGGCATGAGAGGATTCTTGCCCAGTAAGTTTCCAAGAATTTTTAAGATAAGTTTCTAAAAATATTTTCCTTTCAAAATAGAAATCACTGCTTCAGCTAAAATTAGAACCTATTTAGATTTAAATATTCTTTTAAAAATAGAAGAAATAATTTTTTGGTGTCAGATAATGCTTTAAATTTAAGATATTTTTAATTTTTTTTTTTTTTTTTTTTTTTTTTGAGGCTGAGTCTTGCTCTGTCACCCAGGCTGGAGTGTAGTCGGTGGCATGATCTCCGCTCACTGCAACCTCCACCTCCTGGGTTCAAGGGATTCTAGTGCCTCAGAACCCCAGTAACTGGGATTACAAGTGTGCACCACCACGCCTGGCTAGTTTTTGTATTTTTAGTAGAGATGGGGTTCTGACATGTTGGCCAGGCTGTTCTCAAACTACTGGCCTTAAGTGATCCCCCAGCCCCCGCCTTAATCTTTCAAAGTGCTGAGATTATAGGCATGAGCCACTGCACCTGGCCTCCCCTCTTTTAATTTCCTTTTATACTTTAAAAATAAAACCATGTAGACTCCACTTTTCCCAATTTTGGTAAATTCTAATGATGACGTTTTCTTAAATTACCCTTAGTTACTCTTTAAATTATGTGATAGCCTTTACTTCACTCTTAATTAGTAAAATTTTTCTTGAAAAATGTACTCATATAGAATGGGTATGTGATCACCATTTATAAAAATTCTCTTGTTTTTGAGTAATATTCACCCTATGAAATATATCAATATTTAAAGAAAATGGAACTGGAGGTCATTATTCTAAGTGAAGTAACTCAGGAATCAAAAACCAAATACCATGTGTTCTCACTTATAAGTGGGACTTGAGCTATAGGTGTGCAAAGGCATATAGAGCAGTATAATGGACATGCGAGCTCAAAGTGAGGAGTCTTGGAGGGGGGTGAGGGATGAAAACTGCCTATTGGGTACAATGTACACTACTCAGGTAAGGGGTGCACTAAAATCCTAGACCTCACCACTATACAATTAATCCATGTAACCAGAACCACTTACGCTCCTAAAGTTATTGAAATTAAAAAAATTAAGAAAAAGAAAATTCAAATAAATTAACTTTCCTGAAAAGAAAATGTACAAAGTAAAATTCTCTATATTCAACATTCTATATAAAAATTTAAAGTAATCTTTAAAAAGCTATTCATGACAAATAATAAAGTACATAAATAAACAATGTCTTGTGGGCTTAGGTATCTAACATTAGTTTAATATATTATCATAAATTTCTTGGTAATACATTGAATTAAAAGGAGAAAACTGTTTCTGCAACAAGATGATTATATTCCAAAACAGTTTTTGGTATACAGGACATGTGTAGAAGAGTCATTAATTGGAGACTACTATAATTGATAAATAAGATAACAGTCTATACATGGTTATATGAATTATCTAAGTAAATATTTTGCTTAGGCTTGTATCATTTAATTAAAGATGGGAGAATAGATTTTTAATCTTCTAGTTCTTTAAATGCTAATTTTGTTGTAACTGGGTAATTTACAAATGAAAATGTTGGGAGCTCTCACTTTGCTTATCCTTCCCTTTGTTAGGCTTCGTGTACTCAAACCTTGTGCTTTTTCAATCATTTTTTTCCTACTTAACTGTAATGGTTATTTGGTGTTTGATGCCAAATATATGTATTGTAGAGATTTATTTGCAAGGAATGAAAGCGTATTTTTATGTTTTTAATGGAAAAGTTTGGATTGAGAAAATATGCATTTTAATGAGGTTGAGCAGTAGCATTTTAAAGATCAGGCTCTTTTAGGTTTTAATTACACTACTTGCACTTATCCTGTATACTGTAATAGAAGTTTCAAACATTAAAACCCACTTTGCAGTATCATCTAAATTACTCATCTTATTGTTCTTGCCATACTATATTACTAAGCTAAGTAACATTTGTAATTATATTGGTGTAAATCTAGAACTTCTCATCAGACTTAATTATAATTTCAGCACTTAGCTGAGATGGGTTAGTAACCTTCCACATAGAGGGCACTGGAATGCACTAATGCATTTAGCCTATCAATTAATTCTGTTTTACATTCGTTCATTATTATTATCCTCCAGTAACTCAGAAAGCATTTATTAGCCCCCAACTAAATACTTGGTACTATGTCTGATACTATGGGGCACTGAGTTCCTGCTGTTCTCAAAGGTCACTCTCTTTAGGTGACATAAGACTTAATGATAATAGTGAGCCTTGTAAGGATTGAGGGGATGAAAGTAACCTTTATTACCCAGGTAATTGATAGGCACTTTACACGTGTTCTCATTTAATCTCTTCAACGACTTTTGTTGAGGGGAAAGTCATACTATTTCTATTAAGTCTAGACCATTCCTTTGACTTCTCTTTGGCTTTTCAGTGGATGTATTTTTCCATCATCGTTGCAGTAAAATCTAAGTGAGGACAAACAAGAAAAAATGAATGGCTAATCAGTAAATTTTCCATGTCATAGTCAGGATTCAAATACAATTTACATTTACATATAAAATTCTTAATTTTTTAACTAAGCTCATTATTTTCTTTCATATTGAAAGTATAGTGGAACTTTTAGATATTAATTTCTATATAATACCTGTTACAAGGATTTATCCTGAATGTTGCTAGTTTTAATAAAGGATTTTTCACATTAAGGTAAACTTCAATACTTGTCATAGTCCTTTATATATAAGATTTACCCTAGGCTTTAAAAGTTCTTATCTGTGAACATTTTTTTTAAGTTCAAAATTTTAAAACATGTAGTAATTGAAAGACTTTACTGTTATGGTGCCTTTTAACATTTTCTGGTCCTTGAATTGATGATCTCTGTGACTAAGACATGCTGCTCTTTATCTTTGTTTTTCTAAAAGCACTTTTTGTGTTTAGAGAGTTAAACAGCATGATATTTTCTTGTATTCAGAAGGATGGTCTGGTAGTCATTTGACATTTACCATTGCTTTTGAATACAAATAAAATCCAAGTGTTTTATGAAAAGAGGACACTGACTATTTCTATCACTGATTTAAATTAAACATCTGGTTATTATGTCTCCTCCAGTCTGATTCTAAGTTTATCGAAATTTTTTTGTAGTTATATTAGTCTTTATTATTTCACATCCAATGTGGTCTACAGCATTTTTATATGTTTGACACAAAGTCCAAAAGCAGCATGTTTTGGGTGTAAAAGCTGATGTGTAAAAAACTGAATGGTCTGAGCATTGCTATAGAAATATAATAGTTCTTTTATTCTTTTTTGTTAATAAGAATTAAATAAAATCTAATTGATTTTAATAGATCTTTACAAAAGCTGTTTTTAGTTTTTAAACTATCAAAGAGCTAATCTCATTTTCAATTTTTTACATTGGTCCTGAAAATTAAATTAGTTTAATCCTATGTTTTATATCCCTATTATAAAATATATGAGCCTTTTTTTTTGACAGCTGACCATGCTTGCTCATGAATTAGGAGAACAATACAGAAAATACTACAAGATAAATAACATTATTTAATAAGTAGCTAAAATCACAAAGCATAACAAAAGCCAGCGTTGTTGTTAATATCAGTTATGTTGCCATAATTTGCTGTGTGAATCTTGTATTTATGTAAAGGAAGCTACTTCATCACTACATATTCTAAAATTTGGAAAATTTTAAATCTTAGACTGGTATCCATTTTCTTTCAAGTAAAAAATAAGGTTTACAAAATATTAGTATTTTATTCTATATGTGCTACAGGTTAAAATAGTACCTATAGATATTTTTCTCTCTCTTTTTTTTTTAAAAAATGGAGTCACACTCTGTTGCCCAGGCTGGAGTGCAGTGGCACGATCTCAGCTCACTGCAACCTCTGCCTCCTGGGGTTCAAGTGATTCTCCTGCCACATCCTCCCAAGGAGCTGGGTATACAGGCATTCACCACCATGTGGGGCTTATTTTTGTGTTTTTAGTAGAGACGGGGTTTTACCAGGTTGGCCAGGCTGGTCTAGAACTCCTGACCGCAAGTTATCCATCCATCTTGGCCTCCCAAAGTACTCAGGTTACAGGTGTGAGCCACTGCCCCCACCGAGATATTTCTCTTTAAATATCACTTTTAAATAAGACCATTTGAAGTTGCAAACTGGTGAGCCACAGCTGAGTCTAGTCCACAAAGCTGTTGTGTTTGGCAAACACAGTATTTAAAAATTTTGAATTAGTTGCCAGCACTTTAAAAATTGGGATATTTCACATAAATATTCTGAATTCAGGCTTTCTTTTGCAAAAGTTGTAGACCCAAAAATAACAGGCCCACATTTTCTCATGTCAACATTCTTTCCAGGATGAGGAATGGACTGTTCTCTTTGGCCATTTTCCATTTATCCACTCTTCCCACCAGGCATGATCCATTTTCTTTATATTATCTGCGTGTCCCCCACCTAGTCTACAAACTGAATTCTCCTTCCTTAAAATTGAAATGTAGAGAATTTAGATATTTCATATTGAAATCATATAGTTTTTTTTAAATTGCATCTGGTAAAATATATTAAAAAATGATAGAGAGTTCATTAGTTTACCTAAATTAGTTACTTATTATTTCAGGCACTGGAATGTTAGTCAACAGGTGGAAGTTATAGACAGATACAGAATGAAGTTTAAAATAAGTTAAAACCTTGATTTTCATCAGCTGCTTTCCAAAACAGAGAATGCACTCTTTGTTAGTGTTCAAACAGAGTGCTGTAAAGAGTTTCCTGAATTGTAAGGAGGGTTGGACTAGTTTAACATTCCTCTAACTCCAAATCTATGATTTACAGTTGCTAATTTTAAAATGAATTCATTGGCAATGTTTAGTGTTTGATTCATGATTCCTTTGTTTTCAACATTAAGAAAACTCTTAATACTATTCTCTCTCTTTTTTTGTATAGAAAAATCCCTCTTTTGTTTTTTTAGTTATATTGAGGTGAAAGTTGTAGAGTGACAGATTGCTTCACTACCCCTTTCAGTGAGACTGACAGCACCTTGGCTCATGTAAAACTCAATGAGGCTTTATATAAAGATTTTTCTAACTCCCCTGATCCTCTCTGGATGTTTATTCTGTTTCTTCTTTCAAATTTCCGTTGATTCAATAAAAAACGGTGATATTTAGAAATAAAGTTCAAAGAGGATTTGAGCAGGTGTTGGTGATATAAAATATTTGCTGAGTGCCCATTGTGTTTTATTTCCAAGAATTGTTTTGTGAACATATGCTATATATTGTATTTATAAGTGTTCAAGGACTGGGTAGATAATCTACCATCTTCCTGTGAATGTCATGTCACAGTGGACTTAGAATTTTATTTCATTTCAATCCCCTAATATTACTTAATTCTCCTAGAGACTGAGGTTTTAAAGATTGCCCAAGGGGAACAAACCTATCCATTAAATCTAGCAGGCAGAGTTGAATACGAGTTTGAGAATGTTTTGTTTTCTATTAAAGTTAAGTGGTGTAGAGGAGAGACATACTTTTTCACCTTGGAGTATTGAGTGTGAAGTTTGAGCAATTTTCTATCATAAAAGCCTGAAAACTTGGAAATAAAGAGGTGGCAAAAATAATGCCGACTGTTGAAACGGCTTGGTGGTGGTATTTATAGCAGCACCGCCTTGCCTCTATAGAATGCAGAGCAATCTGTCAGCAAACTTTTGGTGCCTAATAATGTGTCTGGGTTGGTTAGGTAAAGCTTTAGTAAAATTGAATTTTAGCTTATTTCTTTAATACACTGAATAGTTTTGCATATGTTTTATGACATTATTTGTGTTTTTGCAAAAAGAATAATGAAATATATTTTACTGAGTTCTGAGAGGATTGTAGAAACAGAATGAAGTCTTTCTAAACTAGTGACATCAGTTTGAGGTAAGCATATTTTTGGCACTATCTTTTTTTATTCTCAAATTTACATTTATGTGTAAGACCATCCCTAAAAGAATAGATTGGTATTGGAGTAACTATTATTCTGGGCTTCCAAACTATCTTTAAAAAATCATGAGGCCAGGCAGTAGTCTCACCTCTTGTCATCTCAGTACTTTGGGAGGTAAAGGAGGGTAGATGACTTGAGCTCAGGAGTTTGAGACCAGCCTGGGCAACATGGTAAAACCCCATGTCTAAAAAACAATTTTTAAAAATTAGCCGGGTGTGGTGGCACATGACTGTAGACCCAGCTACGAGAGAGGCTGAGCTGGGAGGATCGCTTGAGACCTGGGGGCAAAGTTTGCAGTGACCTATAATTGTGCCACCGCTCTCCAGTCTGGGAGACAGAGGAAGATCCTTTCTCAAAAAAATAAAATAAAATAAAAAATCATGTCTTCTCTGTTCTTCTGTCCATCAGAGCTTCTTTCTAAAACCATAATTGGCTGTGTAGTGCTAGTTAGTTAAGAGTGTATATTTTTTCTCTCTCTTTTTTCTGGAGCAAGGATAATAGCAATAGCTGTAATAGTTACCACTTAATTACAATTTGTTCCAGACACTGTTCTGTTTATGCATGTTGTTTTATTTAATCTATACAAACAACTCTGAGGAAGGAATTATCCCCTTTTCAAACAAAGGAATTAAGGCCCAGACATGTTGACTAGTTCACAACTAGTGGAACCAAGACTGGAACCCGTTTTCATGTGTCTTAAACGTCCAAGCTCCTACTATGAAGGGCTCACTGTCTTCCACATCCTTATTCTGCTTCAGATCTCGAGTGACCATATAGCTTGGTTTGCCCAGGATAGTTACAGCCCATGCCTGTTATTTTGGCATTCTGTCAGGTTTAGTATTTGTGTTGCTGCTCTTCCTAAGTTCCAGAATATCTTGGTTTAGATGATAAATTAAATGGTCATAAAACCTCAGACATCAGATATGGTTGATCATTCTAAACATAGTTAGAATGGTACCTTTTCTTTTTCCTGTGGGATATCTGAAAGTTGACATGTTTTGAATATTTTAGAGCATATAGCAAGTTGTGGATATTTTTTGAAACAGCGTATTTTTGGTAAAAAGTAATTTTTCCAATCAACCCCATTTGTAACTCTTCATTTCTTATGATGTTTCTTGAGGAAAAGTAGAAAATCTTGTCCACTTCTTTGTTTTGTACTACATATAACTCATAGCTGGTCTGAAAAAGAATTTCCTTAATGAAGTTTGAATAATTTATTTAACTTATAATGATGCACAGTTATTTTTACAAATATTTCATTATCTGTAAATGCTACCTTGTTACTTGTAGCAAATACTAAACCGTTGTAGATTAAACCACTATGTAACTACTGGTTATATGCTTTGAATAAGTTGTCTTTCAGTTAAAAAGAAGGAAGTTGGCCCGGCACAGTGGCTCATGCCTGTAATCCCAGCACTTTGTGAGGCAGAGGCAGGTGGATCACGAGGTCAGGAGACTGAGATCATCCTGACCGACATGCTGAAACCCCATCTCTACTAAAATAGAAAAAAATAGCCAGACGTGGTGGCACGTGACTGTAGTCTCAGCTCCTTGGGAAGCTGAGGCAGGGGAATTGCCTGACCCCAGGAGGCAGAGGTTGCAGTCAGCTGAGATCATGCCTCTACACTTCACTCTGGAGACAGAGCAAGACTCTGTCTCAAAAAAAAGAGAAAGAATTGGCACAATTAATATCTATACTTTTTTAAGTATGTGGGATTTTTCAAATAATTGGTGATATTTTACTCCAAAATGAAAAGTTTTTCCGGTAAAATTATTTGTGCATTTATCTTCAGATGAGATTCTTAGTGCCTTCAAATTTAAAGAAAATTTTTCAGCTGTTTGGTAGGTAGTAGTATTAGATATCAGGTCTGATATTGGTTCTTTTAGTACTTCTAGTAAGTAAATATCATTTTTAAGGAAATATTAATTGCTATGTAACACCAGAGTATTTAACATGGTAAAGTAACTTTAAAGGAAAGATCTGTAAGATATGTGTATATTTTAGCCTGCTTTGATTTTTAACTCCGAGAGAGAGATGGGACTGAATTTGATGTGGGTGATTTTGGCATATTGATTCTCCATGTTGACACTATTTTGTCAAATAGAATAATGTGAATATTTATTACAGTCCTAACATGTAATGGTAATTTTTAATTTCTGTGTTGTCTTTGATTCCTAGTGAGCAATAGTCCATAAGCGAACATTTCTATAAATACAAGTAGTAGTAATTAACAACTTCCATAGAATCACATTATGGATGTTTCTGGATGTGCTACTCTAAATGCTGCAACTGCTTTTGTGTTTTTCAGGCCATAAAAAGATGAGTGAACAGAGGTAGGCGTTTAGCTTTCAGGATTTAAATATATTTTCCATGTTATGAAATCATAATTTGTGATTAAATTATAGGAAAGAATGAGATACATTTGATATAATGATAAATACAGTGCTATAAGCACATGGATTTAGAGACTTCCTAGTCTCAGATCTGTTTTAAAATTGCCAGCAATGAAGAAAATCTTCATTTATTGATGAAAATGATGGTAGCTTATTGACTGCTTGGACAAATTTATTCCATCGTCCATTTCTCCCAGGTGTTGTCTTATTCTTAACCCAGCAAACCAAAAGTGGCAATTAAAATAACTCACTGTTGTCAAATTTTTTAAATGTATGATAAATGAAGCCCAGTAAACAGTGAAAATATGAGAAAGGTGATTAAATCTGACAATTTTCTTGTAAAAGACTTGAGATGATAAATATCTCCTGTGATTAGTTATTAATTTGGTACAAGGGATTTTGCTTCAGCCTAAAATATTTTATGAACAGTGGCATAAAGAAATATTTTAGAAGTACACACATGTTTAACCATAGGAGAAATTGCCAGAACTTGATTGGTAATAATTAAAAATGGCAGACATGACACGCAAGTGTCTGGGCTATTTTCTGTATGACAAGTACTTTCAGAAATTAAGAAAGGGAGGTGTTTCCTGGAGACATGAAGAATGACAGAATACTTTCAACTTGAACCTTTTTGCCTCATGAAAATGGAAAGGTTTTATGTGTATCATTCTTCAACTGATAAAACATTTAAGACAGTATAAAATTACTCCTTACTTACTGAAGTATGAAAAAAAGCCAAAGTTGTCCCTTAACCATTATAGTTGCACTGCTACTAATAGTTTCCCTTAAAATGAAAATGAATTCCTTTTATTTAAAGAAAAGATGAAATAATAATGGTGATTGTAATGAAGTGCTGTATCATGTTACTGTCTAGCTGAATCTATAGCACATGGCTCTGTTGGTGGCATATATTATTGTGTGGCTGTGTGACATTTTGTTTATGAGTCTTTCTCCTTGTAAGGAGGACCTGGGTCTTGCATCCCCCTCCCTTGCCTCACAGCCCCCTTCCACCCCTGCTTCCAATCAGCACCTCACACAGTGCTCTGCTCATTGAATAAATTTAATACATTTGTGTTGAGAGAATGATAGATCATGCTTTTGTATGATGAATAAATTTTCTTTTAAATTTGGCTCAAACTCTGGCTAAAATTCAGGCAATTGGTTCAGATTCTTCTTTTCTAACAGATTTATTTATTTCTGAATAAAGTTGGTGCTTCATAAAGTGAGGATTTAATGTCATTGTTCAGATTCAGATAGAGCTTGCTTTATGTAGTACATGCTATTTGTCTGAAAGCCATAGTCTCATTTTTGAACAAGAAATAGAATTTCAATGTTCGATCAATGGGTTTTGCCCTTTTAGTAGGGACTTTGGAATACTTTGAGTGAAGAAGTGAAGAACCAGAAACTTTACTTGCCTTCCATTTATACCTTGTATTAATCGAAAAGAGATGGAGGAGACAGTTGCAGCTCTTTCTTTCTTTCTCTCTCTCTCTCTCTCTTTCTTTCTTTCTTTCTTACTTTCTTTCTTCTTGGTGAAAAAATATGGCTATATGAGGAAAAAGATCTTATGAGTTTTTTTTTAGCTCTTCTTGTAGTACTTTTAAGTGCTACTTTTAAAATGTATATTTAGTGTTTGGTTAATTGCTACTATGAACCTAAACACACTGATTAAGGCCAGGTTCACATTAGAACAATTATCTGGTTAATTGCTCTGGTGCAAAAAGAGGCTAAAAAATCATCAGAACATCAAGTTGTGAAAGCACTGGCAGGAGTTTCAAAACCACCAAGCATACCTACTGCAAATCACATCAGCAAAGCAATTAATTTAGGCTAATTGCTTTTCTGTTTGTTCAAGATGCACTTTGGAACTGTCTTTTGAAATTGTGGCAATTAAGATTAGTGAGCAATATAATTAAAAAATGTTGGAATAGTCACTATTTTTTAAAAGTGGTACTATTTCATATAAACCTGTATAGTATATCTCTCATCCATGTAGTACTTTGAAATAATTTAAAAAATAAGATTATTTTATATATTTATAAGATCTGCATAAAAAATAAATTGAGGAGTAGATTACCTATTCCTGAACTATAGCATAGGGTTATCTTTAATTCTAATTATTAGTTAGAATTGATTAATTTCAATAATTCATGCTATGACAGCTTGCTCAATATGGTGAGAAATAGCTAGCCACCAAAGGTGACATTGGCCAGTGGCATTTTCTCCAGATGAACGTATATTTGGCTTCTCATATGGCTTCTCATAACATAATCAGGATTTTAAAAAGTATTAAAAACCAGATTTGACACAATTCACATTATTGAGGTTTTCCTTGTTATTAACTATTATAATTTTGACAGCACCCATTTGTCTAAAATTGTAAACTACTTGTTTCCAGCTGTTTCTCTGTGAGGCAGTGTTATAGCATGTCCCCAGCTGAAAAGAATGACAATTTTAAGAATCAGTTCCTTGTTAGGAAATGTAGTAATGCCATTATTGGGGGAATAACCTTTCATTCCCCAAACTGTCTGTTCACCATATTGTCAAACAAGCAAGTAGCTCTTTCCTTTACCTCTCTCCTTCCATAGAAGCAATTCTTATGCAGTATGTTTAGTGACATATCCCGCCCCATGAAATTGTTAAAAGAAAATAGGTTGTATTATATTAAGGAGTGTGGCTCCTCAAATGAATCTTTTAGAGACACACGTGTTAAAGGAAGTCCTGGTAGCAATTATCATTTATTCACTGTAATAAATTTGATCTCTTCATAATTCAATATGAATAGATCTTTGGACATAGCTAATTAACTACATCACTAAATTTTTCTCTAGGGATTATTTTCATAGGAAAAAAGTATATGTGCTTTTTATGGCATGTTTTTCTTCCTTTATAAACTTCATAGTTTCTAGAAATGCTACATACTCAGTCAAGATTTCCTGGTGTTGCTATTTATTGTGAAATGTTCAATTGGAAAGCTGCTGTTGACTAGGCACGGTGACTCACACCTGTAATCCCAGCACTTTGGGAGGCCGAGGCAGGTAGATCGCTTGAGGTCAGGAGTTCAAGAGCAACCTGACCAACATGGTGAAACCCCATCTCTACAAAAAAAAAAGTACAAAATTAGCCAGATGTGGTGGTACACCTTGAGAGGCTGAGGCAGGAGAATCACTTGAGTCTGCCTGTAATCCCAGCTACTTGGGAGATGAGGCAGGAGAATCGCTTGAACCTGGGAGATGGAGGTTGCAGTGAACCCAAGATCATGCCATTGCACTTCAGCCTGGGCAACAAACAAAACACCATCTCAAAAAAATAAAATAAAATACAGAAAGCTGCTCTTGTAGGTAAAAATACCAAGTTAGATGGAAATCAATTTATTGATTAGATCAAATAGAAAAGTGTTGGAGACTCTTAAAACACAGAAAAATCAACTAACCAAGCAACTTAAATGATGGTATTAGATGTTGAGTCTGGATCTTGATCTTCTGTTGAAATGTGTGACTGAAGCAGCAGAGTAATATTACTTCATGTTGGAGAAAATGCAAGCTAGTACTTTTTTGCCCTTTAAAAGTTGACTTCTGTGATTATTTATAGTTGAAAATATAGGTACTATAAAAATTTCTCTATTTTGTAGACAGAAGATGTCAAAATATAGCCACAAATTGTGGCTATATATGCACTTTTTTGTGCAATATGACATTGCCTATCCTCCCATTAAAAGGTGGAGTCTTTTTCTCTTTCCTTCTATCCCCTTGCATTTGTGCTGGCTTTGTGACTTGGCTGTAACTGATAGAATATGGTGGAAATTTTGTTGTGGAACTTCTGAGCTTTGGCTACAAGAGGCCTTGCAACTTCTGTCCTTGCATTTTTGGAATACTGCCACCAACATTTAAATAAGCTCAGACTGGTCTTTCTAAGGATGAGAAATCACATGAAGATGGAAGTCTAACCAACAGTCAGGACACAAACTGTCATTGACAGGCCATCTTAGACCATCTGTATTAGTCCATTTTCATGCTGCTGTTAAAGACATACCCAGACTGGGCAATTTACAAAAGAAAGAGGCTTAATTGGACTTACAGTTCCATGTGGCTGGGGCCTTCACAATCGTGGTGGAAGGCAAGGAGGAGCAAGTTACCTCTTACATGGATGGCAGCAGGCAAAAAGAGAGAGAGAGAGCTTGTACAGGGGAACTCCTCTTTTTGAAACCATCAGATCCTGGGAGACTTATTCACTGTAGTGAGAACAGCACAGAAAAGACCTGCCCCCGTGATTCAATTACCTCCCATCAGGTCCCTCCCACAACATGTGGGAATACCAGATGAGATTTGGGTGGGGACACAGCCAAACCATATCACCATCCAGTCTTAGTCAAGCCTTCAGATTGCTGCAGTCCTTGGTAGTAAAACTAGCAGAACTGCTTAGCAAAGCACAGTTCAAATAGCTGGTCCATAGAGTTGTGAGCAAGTAAGAGTTGTGTTTTTAAAGCTACTAAATTTTGGTGTGGTTTGTTATACAGCAATGAATGACTAAGACACTGACTTTGTAGCTGCCCTGTGTGGTAAATTTTAAGTCAGACTAAGAGTTTTTCATTCATTAACTTATTTAATTATCACATTATATGACATAGGTTTCATTATGCCCTGTTTTACAGATAAAACAAAATGGAGCACAGAGAGGTAGAGTGTCTTGCTGAAGATCACAGATAGCAAGTGCAGAGCCAAGATTGAATGCAGATCTGTCTAACCTCAAAGCTCCTGCTATTTCCTAGCCATCAAACTGCCTGTAACACCTTATTCTGAATTTAAAAATACGATTGGTTGCAACAAGCAGTTAAACTTACCTGGGAGTCTCTGAAATACAAGTGCTAGCTAATAACATTACAATAAAATAAGTATTAAATAAAATAAATATTACAATAAAACAACATCCGTTTGCAGTTTCCAGTACTGCTATTTAATCTTGAGTATTCATTTAGTGAATGCAAGGAGAAAAAGGTACCTCTTCTGGTCTCATAAGGGCCCAAGTCTGAAAGGGAGAATGTGAAAACAAAATTTAAAATATATAAATATAAGCCCTTGACTTTATATACATTAAAGATAGTTTTGGTATTTCACAGTATTAAATATCTGTATTCTTTTCTCCTCTGTTGTCAAGTTATGGAGAAATGGAGAGGGCAAAGAAGACTCTTCCTTAGAATAATTGTGACTGTGGCTTAATCACCACTATATTTTTGTCTTTGACCTCTTTGTCTTCTAATAAAAAGTCTTATAATGCTGAGTGCAGTGGCTCATGCCTGTAATCCCAACACTTTGGGAGGCCAAGGCGGGTGGATCACTTGAGGTCAGGAGTTTGAGATGAGCCTGGCCAACATTGTGAAACCCTGTCTCTACTGAACAAAAATTAGCTGGGCATGGTAGCAATGCCTATAGTCCCAGCTACTCGGGAGACTGAGGCAGGAGAATTGCTTGAACCTGGGAGGTGGAGGTTGCAGTGATATGAGATGGCACCATTGTACTCCAGCCCGGGAGATAGAGCGAGACTCTTGTCTCAGAAAAAGGAAAAAAGAAGTCTTACAATAACATAATTTTCTACGGTATACAGGTAATAATGGTACTAATATCTACCAAAAAACTTCACATATAGAAATGGGAATCTTCATTTTTGAAATTCTTTTAACTAATACATAAATGACAATACATCCATAAACTAGTTAGTAGGTGATTCTGACATATATGTATCTTATCATACCCGTTTACCATAGCGACACACTAATCAGACCTGCTTCAGGATTTTATTGCTTGTTAAATATTAATGCCTGGGAGCATTTTCTCTGTGATTTATTTTTGTATTTTGAGAGCTATTTTCATTTAGGAAATACGATTTCCATTTGTTTTCCTTTTAACTTGAATTTAAACTGAACTCCCATTTTTGCTTTTGACATAATCTTTTTTCATTAATAAATTACCAATGATTTTAATATTTTATTGTATTATGCACACATGCACATGAATATATTGCTATGTGTGAATATATATTGGAGAATCTTATTTTAGGTTTGGGGAAAGAAGGGAGAGGGTTATACTTTTTTTCTTTTAGTTTTAATTTACACTCAGATGGATTATAAATTTTTTAGAATGTTACATTGATAACAGCATGGGAGTTACAATTATAGCCAGGAATTGTGACTTTCCACAGTTTTGGGCTCCTAACCAGAAACTCAATAAATGCATGCTGATTGATTGATTGGATGGCAATCAAACCTAGTGAATATAAGCCTATGTTCAAGGTAAGATAAAAGAAAATTGACCTACTCAAGTTGAACAAGAAATAGAGCAAGTCAAAATAAGTCAGTAAAAATCTTCAAGTTTATTTAGTGGGGGTAGACATAGCCCTTAAAAATACTCTGTAAGGCCGCGCGGTGGCTCAAGCCTGTAATCCCAGCACTTTGGGAGGCCGAGGCGGGTGGATCACGAGGTCAAGAGATCGAGACCATCCTGGTCAACATGGTGAAACCCCGTCTCTACTAAAAATACAAAACATTAGCTGGGCATGGTGGCACGTGCCTGTAATCCCAGCTACTCAGGAGGCTGAGGCAGGAGAATTGCCTGAACCCAGGAAACGGAGGTTGCGGTGAGCCGAGATCGCGCCATTGCACTCCAGCCTGGGTAACGAGAGCGAGACTCCGTCTCAAAAAAAAAAAAAAAAAACCAAACAAAAAAAACAACTCTGTAAATGTAATGGAAGAGTTAAACAGTTAGCACTCACTGAATTCGCTAACATAGAATGGTGGCTTATGTGTGAGGTACGTGGATTCAGTTTTAGTCCAACTGACAACATGTTAACCTTGCTAGATTAAAAAAAAAACTCAATACAGGAGAATAAAAATGCTAGAGAAACATAATATTCTTGTGGCAACAGTTTATTTGGAAAGAGATGACAAAAATATGTCAAGACAATGCCCTGGCTTTCTTCATTAAATTTAGTAAATACATTTGAAGAAAACTAAAACAACAGTTGTTTTCTATAACATTTCTTTCTGCAGATTAATAGACATCTATGGGATGACTATCTTTGAGGAAATATATATTACTTACATAGAGTTAATATTTTGGCTATTATGATCTTGTTGGAATTAGAAACTTACAGTAATTTATATCCTTAAATAGATGTCTATCTTTTTTTTATTTCCAAGATTTTTCTCACAAGTTTATTCTCAGTATGGAGACATCATTATGTTATAGAGGAGCTTTTTTGTGTGATGGCTCTTGGCAGCCATCCATCTCTAAGTAGGACATAACAGTGAAGCTTGTTAGAGGGGGAGAAGTGTAAAGTATTACCAGGCAGGCCCTGACAGACATTTAGACATTCACACAGACATTGTTGCTATTTGATGGCCATCTTCCATTGTGAAAAATGTAGCTGTTTAAAAATGGACAAGGTCACAATAACTTTACAATGCTACACTCCTGTTGTTTATGGCATGCACATATATTTTACTCCTGATTCTTTCCCCAGTGACAGTGTTGTTCTTATGTTTAATTTGAATGGTTTTATTTATCTTTACTAACTTGCCACTCTTAGTTGTACACTATATTTTAGTCCTCTAAATAGGTTCTCTATCTGCACATTGCACTTGGTAAAGCATTTAGAATTTGTGATGATCCACACTGGTTGTCTTGGGGGTATGCATAGGAGAGAACATAGAATAGTAATACAGAGTGGTAGGAAATCCTAAATCGTAGCTCTCTAACTGTGTTTTATTAATGCTTATATTAGCATTGATTTCACTTCAGCTGGATGTTAGGAGGATGATATCCTATAAGCATTTAGGTGGAGCAGACTGCCTAGGATTCCACCTGGGCAGATTAATCTTGAAAACAGTTAATCCTTAGGCTGTTGATAGAAAGTCTACATATGTGTTATTTCAAACCTTCTATTAAAGCAGTCATTTGAAATGTGCCAATTATACATGTATGAAAATTTCAGAATATACAAAAATATATATTCTGTACATCCGTAATGAGCTGCAGTCACTCTTTAGATTATCACATTTGTAAACTAGACCCGTTTGAAAGAAGGATCTCCAATCTTATTGCAAAAGTAATTTTCTCAGTGAGATCGCTCTTACCCTTCCCCTCTCTTTGTTAAATTTCAAGAGAGTAGGTGTATCCAACTGGGTTGTTTCATTTTAAATATGTATATGTGAAACTTACTTCCAAAGACTGCAAAGTAGGAAAATCAACAACTTTTGACTTTCTATTTTAAGGGCAGCTGGAGTAAATTTTTGTTCAATTTTTATTTAATTTGCTGTGACTACTTTTGACATTCACAAATTATGTCATTCACTTTGACATGCAAATAGGAAAATGAATAACTTTGGGATTCAGATTTGAAGAGCTCCTCACAGGTGCTTAGACATGTTGCCTCCCATCTCCTCATTCCTCCTTTCCTCAGGAGCAATGATATGATCTCCAAAAGAGATGTAGTTTTTCCACCAGCTTTTGTAAAAGGCATCTTTCTTTCTCTTTACTGTTTTTGTCACTGTAGTCTCTTATGACATTTTCTCAGGTAATTTATTTCCCCTTTAATATGGATCTTCCCTTTCTTAAATCTGTAGAATATTTTCTTTTTTTGTTGTCAGTGTCACTGATGACATTTTCATCTGATTCTTGACATATTCATTTTATAAAACATGGCTTTGTAAGGAGTTTTTTGGTCACTGACATTTTGGCAAACACTTGCCAGTGGCCACCAGAGAAGGTCAGTTAGATTCAAAGCAATGACATAAATTATCCTGAAAGGCTTCTTCAAATACCTGTGAATAGAGCTTATAGTGGGAGCTAGGAGACTGAGGTCCTTTATGTTTTTGTTTTTGTCCCAAACTTTTTATCATTGGGTCATTCACTATATAACCTTGCTAAACTTATTTAAGTTCTCTTTTATGCTTGGGGTAATGGGAACCCACCTTAGTGAAATGTTTGGAGGCTTAATCATGTTTCAAAAGCACCTTGAGCATGAATCATTAGTTCATTATTAGAATGGTGGCTTGGGTGGTACCATCAATCATCAATGCTTTATCACCATCTTAGCCTCATGGTTTTCTGCAAATTGACAGTGAAGGTCTTAAATCAAACTTTGTAAAGACACTAGCAGATTCTTGAAGGTTACTTATTGCTTATGGTATGGTAGCACTGAAGTGTGCACAATTATCTGAGGAATATAAGACAATTATAGTATACTCATTGTATTCTGTGTTTTCAGATTAAATGGGCAAAGTGTATTCAAATTCATAAGTAGAGATGAAAATAAACACAGTGATTTCTCTTATGTTTTATGCTATCATAAAATAAGATCCCTTAGTATATAGCTATTTTGTATTTTTGTGAAATATTTTTCATTTTGATTTTTCATCCAAATATATTTTAATGAGTTACATTTTAAAAGATATATTTTAGCATTATCTGCACATACACACATGATGGATTAATAAGCGATTAAGTGAAATTCGAAATATTCCAGGAAGCATAGCTTTTAATTTATAATTTCTAGCTCAGTTGAGAAAATGATCTAGTGACTGAAAATTAACTGTTTGATTGTTTATGTATAATTTTGAGCTTGATGTATTTCAGGAATCAGGATCTGATTGGAAGTAGTGTCAAAGGTCAGCTAATTTAGCCTTCTGCCAACAAGCTCTTGGCTGTTTATCTATTGCATACAGCTCATTGTTTTTTATTTCTCATCTTGTTACCGTGTTTTCTTCATATACCATTTGGGTCCACTTTGTTAACATATCAAATCACACTCTATCTGACACTCAAAATGTTTCTTGCAACTAAAAGATCAGCACTTTCTTAGAGCATTTTTTAAATCAGGTTATTCATTATCAGTTTTTTAAAAAGACTGTAACACATCCCCTTAACTTTGTAGCTTAGAAACGTCTACGAGAAATTAAAAAATACAGAGGTGTCTCCCTGGAGCGTGTGTTTTGCAGGAGCAGAGCAGGGAGGGCACAGTGGACTGCCAAAGGGCACACTGCTAGAGGTAAGACACTGTCAGGTGCCGATTTTCCTTTGCTCGGGTCTTGCTCTGTTTTTCCAGACCCGTGGCTTGCAGGTTTATTAAAATGCTAATGCTATTTATTCCATTTTTATTGGCAGCTCTCCAGATTTGCTTATTGATATATCTGAATTACAGTGGAATGCAACAGCAAAGTCTCACTTGACTCTTTCCTTAGATTTTTGTCAGTGGAAATATATATACCTCAGTGTGAGATAGATCATATGTACTTTTTAATCTGTATGAAAGTGAAATGTTGTAAGGGAACTGTCAACTGCTTGAAAATGAGCTTTTAGTGGGATAGTGAGGTGTCTCACATGGGCTTCTTCCTTAGGTTAGTATATTATTTCACTCCCTGAGGAATAATCATATTTTCCAGAACAAGCACTCAAGTATATTTGTGGATTTCCTTTGTTGTTTCCATTTTCTGTGCTTTGATATTTCACTTCTTATGCAAACTGACTAAAGTGTAGACTAATAAACTGCAGAGTAATCCACTTGTGACTTGTAGAAGATGGAGGAATTTTCATGTTCCTACATGTCTTTCTGAAATTTTTAACCACAGACACTCAGAATTGTAAAGAACTTCTGAGCAGTACAGCCCATCTAACACCTATATTTTGCTATTTTGAAACTGAAGCTAAAGGATAATTGTGACCTGTCCAGGTTCATGCAGCTGGTTAGTGATGAAGGTGAAGCCTGAATGCTGCTTTGCGTTAATTGTGAGGCTGTTATATCCCACTATGCTCAGCTACTCCGTTGCCTTTCTTTATTAGAAATTTGTCACCAACACTTGTTTTTTTTTCATGGTGTAGAATTGACTGTGGTCTCTAGATTGTAGACTTTTATATTTCTTTTATATTCCTTTGAGTGGAAAATAGCATACACACAGTTGATTTTTAGTAAATATTTTTTAAAAGAAAATCAAGACTACCTAATCTCCCACTGTTCAGAGATTTTCACTGTTTACATTTGGTGATCATCTTTTCAGTTATGTTCATATCCGTGTGTAAATTACCCACTTCCTTCTGCAATTACACTGTTCGTAATATTTTACAATTTGCGTCTGTCACTCAACTTCTTTTTGTTTTAATAAATATAGACCTATGTCACCATTTCTAATAGGTTAGTGGTAAGATTTAGCACAGTGTATTTAACCAATCTCTTATTAATAGACATTCTAACTGGTTCCAATTTTTACTCCTATAAATAACTGTATGATAAACATTCTTATACATATATCTTTGTATACTTTTTTGTTGTCTACTTAGGAATAATTTCTTGAAATGGAATTTCTATGTCTGTGTCTGTTTCTCCATACCTATGCCAATTGTGGATGCTACCATGAACTATTTTGGAGTATTTAAAAATGGCTTTAAGGTTTAAGAAGTGACAAAACTTGGAATAAGTTATTTAGGCAGAAGCATATTTTTCATTAAGGGGCAGAATACGGTAGTAGGTATGAGCATCAGCTCTGGAGGCAGACCATCTGGATCTGAATCCTGGCTCTGCCACTTTTTACCTGCTTGCCATTGGGCAAGTTACTTAACCTCCCTGTTTCTCATTTTTTCTTCTGTACAATGGGGACAGCAGTAGTACTTATTTCATAAACTTATTGTGTGATTTAAATTTATTGTGTGATTATATATGTGAAGTACTTAGAATAGTTCCTGGCACATAGTTGACTACTCAATACATATCAGTTATAATAATAATTATTATCAGTCAGTGAGTATTTGATTTCTGCCTACAATTTATAGTACATGATGTTGGAATGTGGAATTTGAAAAGAAATGTGAGAAATTACCACAGCATTAAAAAAAAAAAAAAAAAAAAAGCCCTACCAAAAACTGGAGGAGATAAGATGTTAAGTAAATGAAAGTTGCATAATTAGGTTAAATAAAGCAGAACTACAGCCTAAGAAGAGGCTTGGACTAAGACGTAGTTAATTACCAAATGAGTGATATATTCATGAAATAGGGTCCTCTTAGAATACTTGGAAGGACAAAAATGAAGCTTGTTCTACTTTTTTATTCTAACAGGAGCAAACCTTCTGATTTAAAGTGGTCATGTGTCTCACTTGGTGCAGCACAGTCCTGGTTTGTATGGCTTAATGTCATGGTTGGATAATTAATTAATTATATGCTTATTCTATTTCCTGTTGATATCTTCTTTCTGTCAGTGTCATTGTGATGTCGATTCTTGCTTAGGCCTGAGAACTATTTTGATTACTAAGGCATCTTAGTAATTTGTTCTCTTTTGGAGTTATTTTATAGTTTGATTTAGAGACAATCCTATTTTCAGGTGCTCAGAGAAAAGCTCATACTTGCCTATCATGTACTGCTTATAAATGTCAGGAGAGAAAATCTAGAAAAATAATTTATTGTCAAGTTTTAGATGATCTAGCATGTTGCATTAAGATAACCAATGAAGATTTTATTTTTCTGAGATTAAAGAGAGCAATATTTTAGGCAATTAGGTGGAAAGTTTTAAAATTATAAGTAAAACAAATCCAGTGTTTCTTGGACTTCTGACATACAATTTTGCACACAAGTTTGCATGTAATGCTAAACATGTTTTGACCAATGTGTAGTTCTCTGTATCTTCAATACAGATTTTTAAAAATATTTTAATGTCCTGCATTGTCGACATCTTAGCCCATTTTCCTATATTTGATTGTCAGTTGAACCTTCTTATTTTCTTGCCTTTGGAGTCAAATAATACATTTAAAGGATTGAGAGTTTAGTCTTTGAATTATGAATAAATGATAAGGAGAATGTAAAGGAATAGAGGTTGACTCTGACATGGTCCCTGGCAAAAATGAAACATTTTAGCCTCTTTCATTATGACTATCTTCTAATTAGATATTATCAAATGTGAGAGGAAAATGCTTGTCACATTTGGATTTATTATGTAGGAAATTTATGCTCTGAATCATAATGGGACTAGATGACTTTTTTTCTGATCTTGTTAAGAATATTATAAGAGTTTGATCCAATACAATTTGTATTTCTTAAAAAATCCCTTTTTATATGTTAGGCACTGTGCTTTGTACTGTTGATACATAGTTGAATCAGAAATGGGTTCTACTCTGAGGGGTTAATAAGGCCTGTGGATGGCTACTTAGGATTTCAGAAACGTCTGCACATCAGTACAGAGTGATACCAGTAACCACTAACACTTCTATAGCACTGACTCTGACAGTTACTATTCCAAGTGTTTTATATATATTAAATTTCTAATAACCCTGTGAGGTGATACTGTTATTGTGCTCAGTTTTCAAATGAGAGAACCAAGGCACAAGAGATTAAATAACTTGCTCAATGTTGTATAGGTAGAAAACTATTTTCTATTCCAAGTGAACTATTTTGAGAAGCATTATTCACATGTCACTGTTTTGTGTCTTATAAGTATAGTTGCTTATGTATTTCAAGAATGAATATGTAGAAATTACTGAATATAATTCATCCATTCATTTACCAGATTTTTGTATGTATGTTTGTTTGTTTTTGGGACAGAGTCTTGCTCTGTCACCCAGGCTGTAGTGCAGTGCCTTACCTCACTGTAACCTTGAACTTGTGGGACTACAGGTGCACATCACCATGCCTAGCTAATTTTTACATTTTTTATAGAGGTAGAGTCTCAGTGTCTTACTCAGGCTGGTCTCAAATACCTGGTCTCAAGTAGTCCTCCCGCCTCTGCTCACAAAGTGCTGGGATTATAGGCATGAGCCACTGCACCCAACCTCAGGTGTTTATTGAGCTCCCATCTTGATCCAACATTTGGAATAAAGCAGTGAGTAGAACATTTGGGTTTCCTACCTTCACATAGTTTAAAATTCAGCATTAATTTGCCACAGAACTTATAATTTGGCAATATTTGCCTCACAGAATTTATAATTCAACAATAATTGTATAATGCTTTTGCCACTTTACATTTTCATAATTTTTATTTACCACTTTTAACTCTGCTGAGCATGCTCTGAAACCTTACTTGCTGTTCCTGTAATTAATGGTTTCCAATTTGCATGTGTGGACAGTTTTTAATTACTGTATATTGTACTTTTCTATAAGCTAGATTTTCACACATTGTACAATAAATTCCTTAATCTGCCTTTTATATGTCTAGTATCATTGCACTTGCTGATGAAACATGGTCCCTGGCTCTCACTTAGGTTTTCTAACTTAATTATGAACTACTAACAGGGATATAGTATTTAACTAAAAATCCTATTGCAATCAAATTTCTTTATATATGTAGAGAAAATGAATATGCTTTTATTATCATAATGAGAAAGTAATTTTGGACCCTGAGTTGATTCATTATTGTCCAGTGGTGTGAATGCCTGCTGGTTATTGCAGCTGATGAGGAAGCTCTAACCTTTGTGGAGGTCTTGGGATGCAAATGGGTAGCAATTTGTGAAAAGAATCAACTTACTAGTTGAATTTGTGGGCTATTTATGTATTTATTTATTCCCAAGATGCCACAGTTTTCTGTCCAGGGACTCTCTAAACATGTTACTATTTATGCATAATCTTGGATGTTAAAAAATAAATTCCCTTCCCCTACCTCTCCTCCAGGGACCTAGTATTTCCCAGTGTGGAGGCTTAAAGGCTTGGGGACTAGATGACCTTCTCAGAGGCCCAAAAGGAGGGTGAAGAAAAGCATTCTTGTTCTCAGCAAGGAAATGGCTAAGGAAATGGCTCCCTTCACAGACTCAGCCATAAGTCGTCTGGGCTGTCTGGCAGCTAACTGTCCAACAAGGCCCTTGTCAAGACTCTTATCTCCCCACAGAATTATGTGGGGCCCAAAAAAGGCACATGGCTGTGGACCACAGTTTGTAGTTTTAAATCATTTTTATTTTTAGATCTTTGGGAGTAAACTTCTCTCTTCTCTAGTCCTTTCTCCAACTGTCCTAAATAATATCTGAATTCACTTTGTGACTTTCAAGTCTGTTTTTAGGTCTAGTTTTTGTCCTCAGAGTGGCTGCCTCTAGTATATGAAAAGTGCTTTCCTATGGATTTTTTGTCTATAGTTCAGATATTAAACTAAACATGGGACATAATGTATGAAAAACCAATTTTCTTATTGGTTGCTCATTTTGCCCCACTAGAATGCCAGCCCAATTTCACTCTGTATTCTCAAAGCTACTGACTGAGAACTTTCTTCTTCTTCTCTTTGTTTCACAAGAAAGTAGTGGTTTGTCTAATTACTATACTGTAGTTACAATTATAGAGAAAAGGTCAGTCTAGTCATTGCCAATTAAAGTAGGAAAAAGCCACATTTATAATCACTAAGTGCCGTTATGTCAATTTAATGCTGTTCATCAGTGTGTAACCCGTTTTCTAAGACATATAAATCTAATTGTGGTATTATAGTACACTCACCTTATTAAAGGCCTTTGGTGCTGCAGAGAAGATATTATTGCAAGCAACCTGTATTAACTATATATCTTTTCACTGTAGCTCATCATACCTTTTAAGATCTGAGTTTTGTGAAACGTAGCCAACATGAGTACAAATAGATCCTCCAAGTCACTGGTTAGCCCTTTTATTTTTAGTATTTGACAAAGCAAAATAACCTGTTGAGATTGAGGTTTCTCTACTTTTTTTTTAACAGGGATATACTATATAATCATGCATTGTATACTATTGCAATCATGTTTCTTTTATATATAGTCAAAGTGTATAAATATTTACTCTCCTAATGAGAAAATAATCCTGGGTTTATTTATCATTGCTATTTCCGCTTTTATATCTTCATGTAGTATTTGAGGGATTTTAGCTCATAAAAGACATCATAGATTTAGTAGAAGAAAATATAAAAATAAATATTTTCATTAGTTTCACCCATTATGAAAAGTCTATCTGAACACTTTTGAATGTACTTTAAACAATGTTTTAGTCTATTCAGGCTGCTATAACAAAATGCCATACCCTGAGTGTCTTATAAACAACAAAAATTTATGTCTTAAATTTCTGGAGGCTTGGAAGTTAAGATCAGAGTGCCAGCATTGTTGGGCTCTGGTGAGGACCCACTTCCTGGCTCATAGATGGCACCTTTGCACTGAGTCCTCACATCATAGAGGAAGGAGCTACCTCTCTGTGGCCTCTTTTATAGGAGAGTGAATTCCATTCAGAAGGACTCTGCCTCTGAACTAATCACTTCCCAAAGGCCCCATCTCTCAATACCATCACCTTGGTGGTTATGGTTTCAAAATAAGAGTTTTTAAGGAACACAGACATTCAGACCATAGTATATGCTATGCAGGATGTATCACATATCAACAGATTATTACAAATTTGAAAGGTTGTCTTCCTAAATTTTTCTTGCTGTAAGATTTTTATGGATCAAATTTCATTGTGTTTTGAAGTAAGAAAAAGCAAAAGGAAAGTTTTTTGGCTTAGAGTTTTGAGGGATATAAGAAAATACCTACATCTTGATACAGATGTAGATTTCTCTGTTCAGAATAACTGTCGTAATAAGGTCAAGGACATTCTGATCTTTATTCTCTGATACCCTTATAAATCTAAAATACTGCATTAATAATTGAAATACCACCACTCACTTGTCAGAAACATATTATACTGGTTCCCTTTTCCTTGTTCCAGTGAGGTTTGAGGTGTATTTTCCAATTTTTGAAGCTCTCCGTAGCTACATTTGACTCTTCTGGTATCTTCTACACCCCAGAAAAAATGTAAAACCAAAAAGACTTGTCAAGACTTTCTTTTATTGTTTTAGATTCCAGATGCTATTGTCTTGAATTGCTTAATGTGAATATTTCTTGGTTGATTACCTTAGACTTCCTACTGAGCCTACTTTGCTCCAACTGAAACTGAAGCTGAGACATTCCACTTATCTGCATAATCAATGACTATTATCTTGACTCTCTAGAAATCAAATTTTGGATTGAATTGATTTTAGAATCTTTAATCCTTGGTTCATATGTCACCCAAATAGTGCCTGGCTCTGCTTTTTCTGCCCCAGTCTCTATTTTTCTTAATGTTTGAACAATGCAACCCTCTACCTCCCGTCACCCTGGGCACATGGATGCATATGTGCACATGTGGGTGTGCAAATGCATGTGCACATGCACGTACGCACACACACATACACACACACCACTGTCACTGCTTTACCATTATAATCTGTGGAAATTTGATATCTTTAAAGTATTTTAAGACACAGCACTTTTTATTTGCTTAAACCCCTTTTTTGAGGTTTTAATTTTCTTATTAAAAGTTCTGTATACTTCATGTTAAATTTAGTTTTATGTATCCAATAATTTTTTGGCTATTGTGAATGATATTGATTGATTGTTTTCTAATGAGTTGTTATTGGTAAATGAGAATAATTTTTACACATTTTACTATACTTATGGATCCTAATTTTATAGTTGTCTTTCTGCACTTATGTAGCTTTAATAGTTTTATAGACAATTCTCTTGAATTTGAAAGTAGACAGTTACATCATCTGAAAATAGGGATAAATTTGCCTAGTCTTCTCTAGGATTTTTACCTTTTTTTAAAAAATTTATTTTTATTTTTAAAATTTATTTATTTTACTTTAGGTGCATACTATATCTGGCATTTCTCCCCATGTTATCCCTCCCCATCCTCCCCTCACTCCCCACCCCCCGCTGTCCCTCCCCTATTACCTCAACTGTCCCCAGTGTGTGATGCTTCTCTCCCTGAGTCCACATGTTCTCCTTGTTCAACACTCACCTATGAGTGACAACATGTGGTGTTTGGTTTTTGTGTCAGTTTGCCGAGAATGATGGTTTCCAGATTCATCCAAGTCCCTACAGAGGACATAAACATCATTTTTTATGGCTGCATAGTATTCCATGGTGTATGTATACCACATTTTCTTTGTCCAGTCTATCATCGATGGGCATTTGGGTTGGTTCCAGGTCTTTGCTATTTTACACAGGGCTGCAGTGAACATACATGTGCATGTGTCTTTATAGTAGAACGATTTATAGTTCTTTGGGTATATACCCAAATCATAAGATTTCTGGGTCAAGTGGAATTTCTATTTCTAGATCCTTGAGAAATTGCCACACTGTCTTGCACAATGGTTGAACTAATTTACACTCCCACCAACTGTGTAAGAGTGTTCCTATTTCTCCATATCCTCTCCAGTATCTGTTGTCTCCAGATTTTTTAATGATTGCCATTCTAACTGGCGTGAGATGATATCTCAGTGTGGTTTCGATTTGCATTTCTCTAATGACCAGTAATGATGAGCATTTTTTCATATGTTTGTTGGCCTCATATATGTCTTCTTTTGTGAAGTATCTGTTCATATCCTTTGCCCACTTTTGAATGGGCTTGTTAGTTTTTTTCTTGTATATCTGTTTTAGTTCTTTGTAGATTCTGGATATTAGCCCTTTGTCAGATGGGTAGATTGCAAAAATTTTTTCCCATTCTCTTGGTTGCTGATTCACTCTAATAATGGTTTCTTCTGCTGTACAGAAGCTCCGAATTTTAATTAGATCCCATTTGTCTATCTTGGCTTTTATTGACATTGCTTTTGGTGTTTTAGTCATGAAGTCCTTGCCTATGCCTTTGTCCTGGATGGTTTTGCCGACGTTTTATTCTAGTGTTTTTTATGCTATTAGGTTTTATGTTTAGATCTTTGATCCATCTGGAGTTAATTTTAGTGGAAGGTGACAGGTAGGGGTCCAGTTTCTGCTTTCTGCACATGGCTAGCCAGTTTTCCCAACACCATTTATTAAACATAGAATCCTTTCCCCATTGCTTGTTTTTGCTGGGTTTGTCAAAGATCAGATGATTGTAGATGTGTGGTGTTTCTTCTGGGGTCTCTGATCTGTTCCATTGGTTTATGTCTCTGTTTTGGTACCAGTACCATACTGTATTGATTACTGTAGCCTTGTAGTATAGTTTGAAGTCCGGCAGTGTGATGCCTCTGGCTTTGTTCTTTTTACTTAGGATTGTCTTGGATATGCAGGGTCTCTTGTGATTTCATATGAAGTTTAAAGTGGGTTTTTCCAGTTCTGTGAAGAAGGTCATTGGTAGCTTGATGGGGATAGCGTTGAAGCTATAGATTACTTTTGGCAGTATGGCCATTTTCATGATATTGATTCTTCCTAACCATGAGCATGGAATGTTTCTCCATCTGTTTGCGTCCTCTCTTATTTCCTTGAGCAGTGGTTTGTAGTTCTCCTTGAAGAGGTCCTTTACATCCTTTGTTAGTTGTACTCCTAGGTATTTTATTCTCTTTGTAGCAATTGTGAATGGGAGTTTGCTCTTGATTTGGCTGTCTGTCTGTTATTGGTATATAGGAATGCTTGTGATTTCTGCACATTGATTTTTTATCCTGAGACTTTGCTGAAGTTGCTCATCAGTTTGAGAAGATTTTGGGCTGAGACAATGCGGTCTTCTAGTTATACAATCATGTCATCTGCAAATAGAGACAGATGACTTCCTCCTTTCCTGATTGAATACCCTTTATTTCTTTTTGTTGCTTGATTGCTCTGGCTGGAACTACTGTTCAAGAACCACTTGAATAGGAGTGGTGAGAGAGGGCATCCTTGTCTAGTGCCTGATTTCAAAGGGAATTTTTCCAGCTTTTGCCCCTTTAGTATGATATTGGCTGTAGGTCTATCATATATAGCTTTTATCATTTTATGGTATGTTCCGTCAATACCTAATTTATTGAGAGTTTTTAGCATGAAGGGCTGCTGAATTTTATAGAAGGCCTTCTCTGCATCTATTGAGATAATCGTGGTTTTTGTCTTTGGTTCCGTTTATGTGATGGATTACATTTATGGATTTGCATATGTTGAACCAGCCTGGCATCCCCGAGATAAAACCTACTTCGTCATGATGGATAGGCTTCTTGATGTGCTGTTGCAATCTGTTTACCAGTATTTTATTGAAGATTTTTGCATCATTGTTCATCATGGATATTGGCCTGAAGTTTTCTTTTTTAATTGAGTCTTTGCCTGGTTTTGGTATCAGGATGATATTGGTCTCATATAAGGAGTTAGGAAGGATTCCCTCCTTTTGTATTGTTTGATACAGTTTCAGAAGGAATGGAACCAGCTCCTCTTTGTATGTCTGGTAGAATTCAGCTGTGAACCCATCTGGACCTGGGCTTTATTTGGTTGGTAGGCTATTGATTGCTGCCTCTACTTCAGCCCTTGTTATTGGTTTACTCAGGGTTTCAACTTCCTCCTGGTTTAGTCTTCATAGAGTACAAGTGTCTAGGAATTTATCCATTTCTTCCTGGTTTACTGGTTTATGTGAGTAGAGCTGTTTGTAGTAATCTCTGATAGTAGTTTGTATTTCTATGGGATCAGTGGTAATATCCCCTTTATCATTTTTTATTGCATTTATTTGATTCTTCTCCCTTTTCTTTTTTATTAATCTGGCTAGCAGTCTGTCTATTTTGTTGATCTTTTCAAAAAACCAGCTCCTGGATTTATTGATTTTTTGAAGGGTTTTTTTGTGTCTCTATTCTCCTTCAGCTCTGCTCTGATCTTAGTTATTTCTTGTCTTCTGCTAGCTTTTGAGTTTTTTTTTTATCTTGCTCCTCTAGCTCTTTCAATTTTCAATCGACCACAGACTGTCGATTTTAGATCTTTCCTGTCTTCTCTGGTGGGCATTTATTACTATAAATTTCCCTCTCGACACTGCTTTAAAGGTGTCCCAGAGATTCTGGTAAGTTGTGTCTTCATTCTGGCTGGTTTCAAAGAACATATTTATTTCTGCCTTCATTTCATTATTTATCCAGTAGACACTCAGAAGCAAGTTGTTCAGTTTCCAAGTGGTTGTGCAGGTTTGAGTGTGTTTCTTGATCCTGAGTTCTAGTCTGATTGCACTGTGGTCTGATAGACTGTTTGTTATGATTTCTGTTCTTTTGCATTTGCTGAGGAGTGATTTGCTTCCAATGATGTGGTCAATTTTAGAGTAAGTGCAATGTGGTGCTGAGAAAAATGTATATTCTGTGGATTTGGGGTGGAGCGTTCTGTATATATCTTTTAGGTCTGCTTGGTCCAGCTCTGCATTCAGGTCTTCTATATCCTTGTTAATTTTCTGTCTCATTGATCTGTCTAATATTGACAATGGAGTGTTGAAGTCTCCCACTATTATTGTGTGGGAGTCTAAATCTTGTTTTAGGTCATTATGAACTTGCTTTATGTATCTGGGTGCTCCTGTGTTGGGGGCATATATATTTAGGATAGTTAGCTCTTCCCATTGGATTGATCCTTTTTCCATTATGTAGTGTCTGTCTTTGTCTCTTTTGATCTTTGTTGGTTTGAAGTCCATTTTATCAGAGATTAGGATTGCAACCCCTGCTTTTTTTTGTTCTCCATTTGCTTGGTAAATCTTCTTCCATCTCTTTGTTTTGAGTCTATGTGTGTCTTTGTATGTGAGATGGGTTTCCTGAATACAGCACACCGATGGGTTCTGACTTTTTATCCAGTTTGCCAGTCTGTGTCTTTTGATTGGGGTGTTTAGGTCATTTGCATTCAATGTTAATATTGTTATGTGTGAATTTGATCTGCCATTTTGTTATTGGCTGGTTTTTTCTTTCCCATTAGTTGACTCATTTTCTTCATTGCATTTTTGGTCTTTGCCAACTGGTTTGTTTTTTCAGTGGCTGGTACTTGTTCTTTTCCATGCTTCGTGTTTCCTTCAGGAGCTCTTGTAGGGCAGGTCTGGTGGTGACAAAAATCTCTCAATAATTGCTTCTCCGTAAAGGATTTTATTTCTCCTTCACTTACAAAGCTTACTTTGGCTGGATATGAGATTCTGGGTTGAAAGTTCTTTTCTTTAAGGATGTTGAGTATCGCCCCCCACTCTCTTCTGGCTTGTAGGGTTTCTGCCGAGAGTTCTGCTGTGAGTCTGATTGGCCTCCCTCTGTGGGTGACTGACCTTTCTCTCTGGCTGCCCTTAGCATTTTTTTCTTCATTTCAACCCTGGCGAATCTGACAATTATGTGCTTTGGGGTTGCTCTTCTTGAGGAATGTCTTTTTGGAGTTCTCTGTATTTCTTGAATTTGAAATTTGGACTGCCTTATTAGGCTTGGGAAGTTCTCCTGCATAATATCCTGGAGCATGTTTTCCAGCTTGGATTCATTCTCCCCATCATCTGCAGGTACACCGATCAAGCGTAGATTAGGTCTTTTCACATAATCCCATATTTCTTGGAGGCTTTGTTCATTTCTTTTCTCTCTTTTTTCTCTTGTCTTGCCTTCTCTTTTTATTTCATTGAGTTGATCTTCAGTCTCTAATATCCTTTCTTCTGCTTGATCGATTCGGCTATTAAAACTTGTGTTTGCTTCACGTAGTTCTCATGCTGTGTTTTTCAACTCCATCAAGTCATTCTTTATGTTCTTCTCCAAGCTGGTTATTCTAGTTAGCGTTTCGTCTAACCTTTTTTCAAGGTTTTTGGTTTCTTTGCATTGAGTTAGAACATGTTCCTTTAGCTCAGAAAAGTTTATTATCCACCTTCTGAAGTCTGTTTCTGTCAGTTCGTCACACTCCTCTGTCAAGTTGTGATCCTGTGTTGTTGAGGAGTTGTGGTCCTTTGAAGGAGAAGAGGTGTTCTGGTCTTTGATGGTTTCATCTTTTTTGCTCTGTTTTTTTTTTCCATCTTTGTGGATTTACCTGGCTGTGGTGTCAGGGAGCTGCTTGATGAGGTCCCTTGTCTGCTGTGGAGGCACTACTGGGTTTCTAGGGACTCCTTCAGGTTACTAGGGAAGCTTCCTGTGTCTTTTTTGTTTATACTGGGAGATTAGGCCTGCCTCTTCTGCTGACCTGTAGGTGCTGCTGGGTTGTCAAGAACGCGCCTTCCTGTTGCTATGTAGGCTTCCTGTGTTTTTTGTTAAAACATGTAGCCCAGTCCCACCCCTCTAGTGGTGGGTTGTTCCCTTCCTCCAGTGTACTGGATCATTCAGGGTTCATCTCAGACTGTGGCACTGGCTGCGCAACCCACTAGAGTCAGAGCTTCAGCCTTCTGGGGTTTGTGGGGGAGGGTAGGGACCCACCCAGCTTCACCTGGCCACCTCCTCACTTCAGCTTCCTCTCTCTCCAGTCATGGGGTGGGGTCCTGCCCAGCTGCTCCCACTTACAACTCCTTCTCTCTCTGGGCGGGGGTAGGGGAATGATAGCTCAGTCCGCAGGCTCTTATTCAACTCTGTGCTTGTAATTCCCGGCGCTTGACTGGCAAAGAACCCCTGTTCTGTGTATTGCTGAGGCTTTGGCGGAAGTGCTGTTTCTGGACTAGAGTGCCAGAGGGGGAGCCTCTGACTAGACAGTCAGATGCACTTTCTAGGTGAAGCAGCACCCCTCCCCACCTTGGTCTGCCCTGAGTGGGCCTTGATCATCACTGGACCAGACCTGCTGAAATGCACCTGGTACCTCTGTTGGAGCTAGGAGATCTCTGGATTTCTGCATCTCTCTCACTGGGTGTTGTGTGCTGGAATTGTGTCCAATTGGCCATCTTGGATGCACCTCCACACCCTTTTATTTCTTTTATATACCTGATTGTATGTTCCAGATATTCAAGAGGCAAGTTTTGTAAGTAAAATTTAATTCTTTAAATCTACTTCTTGTTTTTTCTGTGAAATTTCCCTCTTTTCTTTTTCTTCTCTATTTTTTAAACAGATAAATGATATAAAATGGCAACAAGTAATGGAAAGTTACCATTTCCTGCCTAGGGTTGAAAGGTGGTATATAGATAGAATTGATACATTCATTCTACTTAACATTGAACTTTTGAAAAGCTAAACTGGGCTACATTTTTGTTTTTAATTTCTATCAAGTAAAAATTAGTGGTTCTCTGTTTCTTTATATATTTTCTTTTTCTGAAGTAGTTATTAAAATATGGCTCTTCTCAAATAGTACCATTCTATGAATTTATTTTTCATATAGTGTGCTAAGAAAAATAAAAGTTCAATTCACTGGTTATTGAGTCTTCATAGACTGTTTCTAAAGCTGTTCATAGAATACAGCAAACATGATCTTTTGAAATAAAAAATGTTTTATTTGTGAGTTTTCCTGTTTTCTCTTTAAAAGAGCACACCTTTTGTAAGAGATATCTTGACGTTTTCATGACTAGATCTATATAAAATAATGTAACTTAGTATTGATTTAGAATTTTAGAACATTTGTTCACGGAATGTGTATTAATGCCCCTGTGTTGTCAAAGGAAATGAATTATTTGCAATGGAAAAGTCTTTTGGGAAGAAATTTTTCTCCTTTCATTTATTTATTTAATTTTTGTCTCTAATTATGTCACATTTGTATGTTGTCCCTATCTTAGTTTTTTTTCCAGTTTGTTCAGTGCCACACATAGGAGTGCATGAACTGGAAAATCAAATGCTAGATGATGCATATTATCAGATGGTAGGTATTTGCATATCTAAGAGCTAGATCTATCTCTTGTTGTTTTGATTCATTGTATAAAATAGATTTATTGAAATTCTTATTTTTAAATATGGAAAATATAGATTATTTAAAGAATGATTAGAAATAAAGTTATATAATTTAATTTTGAAAGATTGTTAGTTTAGCTTTTTGTATAACTCATTGTCCTGGCCCTCACTAATTTAATTGTTTTAATTTTTTTGGTGTCTGTTTGCCATGCAAATGTGCTACCATATTTGCATTAGAAACAAATTATTATTCTTGGAACTTCAGATTAGAGCAGGAGTTTAATTGCTTCTTTTAATTTTTTGGTTTTTTTAAAATTTGATATATAAAACTAAAAATATATTTCAAGAAAACATAATTTCAGATTGTCATAAAATGATTCCAAAAACTTGTTTTTATGAAAGAAGATGAACACTTATTTATACTAAATATTTTTATAACAACACATTTCTAATTTCTTTAGGTAAGGAAAAAACAGAAATAACTAAGGATTCCTAGTGGGATGCTAACATTTCAACCAGCTTTGATACTTTCTCTGCTCCAAGAAATTTTAACTCTCAACATTGTAAAAAAGACAACTTAAAAAAATACTTCAATGTAATATGTCTAAGATATATAAATAGGATTATTTATTAGCCATATTACTGTACATGTTTCCAGAAAAAATTTACTGATATCAAATAGATTGATTTTTTTCTACTTTGAATATATACAATTTACATTTCATAGAGGGTTTTGTCCTCTCAATTAATTTTATGAACTAAGTATATATATTGAACACCTAATATATTCCGACACTGTGGTAAGTGCTGGGCACAAAAAGATAAGTAAATAATGTTATCTCTTGTCATAAGTATGAACCAATAACTAAAGCATGATATGATGCCTATTGTAATAGAAATTATGAGAAGCAAAATTAAGAATAATTCCCTGTTAAGGTTAAATAAGCAAATATTCTTCCCAAGTTTTAATAGTTTATCTTAGATAAAACTATCCTCAGCTAATTAGAACTGTTTATAGATTGCTTCTGTAAAATTAAAATTAAGATTAAATTTTAGTGTCTTTTTTCTAGCAAAAGGTAGTCTTTTTATTTGCAGTACTGTAACTTTCTATATATATAAGAATTATATAATTTTGATATGCTATAAATAAAATTTTAGAAAGCAAAATGCAGAGAAAGATAATAATTAAAATTGAAAATAACCTGAGGGCATAAAGTGTTTATTGCAAGATGAATTCCATAAGAAATTTTTATTTTCAGTTTTTGTTCTAAATCATAATTTAATCTAGGACTAATTTATATCTAAATTCTGAAGGTATTTTAGGTGTTTACAAAAATCAGTTTATGGGTTAGGAGCTAGGGAAATTAGGAAGGCACACTCGTAAGTTCATCAGAAATCAAAATAAATTCTTACTAAGCATTTCAAGGATCTGCTAGTCAAAATATTGTTCAAAGTCAGAAAGTTTTAACCCTCATAGCTACTTGGGGGTTAATTGTAGAGACCAGGACCAATTTAAAAAAAAAATTTTTTTTGAGACAGAATCTTTCTTACCCAAGCTGGAGTGCAGTGGTGCGATCTCTGCTCATTGCAACCTCTGCCTCTTGGGTTCAATTGATTCTCCAGCCTCAGCCTCCTGAGTAGCTGAGATTACAGGCTCGTACCACTACACCTGGCTAATTTTTGTATTTTTAGTAAAGATGGGGTTGCACCGTGTTGGTCAGGCTGGTCTCAAACTCCTGACCTCACGATCTGCCTGCTTTGGCCTCTCAAAGTGCTGGGATTACAGGTATAAGCCACCGTACCTGGCCTGAAATTTGTATTAATCTCTAACTGGAAACCACAAACAGCTGTAGGAACCTGCTTGATGTATTAATATCTCAGTTTTTTTCTGAGAAACTTCACCTGAGGTTTAAAATGTGTATATATATATATATATATATATATATATATATACACACACACATATACATATACTGTTTTTGAGTTTATATGTGTGTAATTGGTTTCCTTACTTGGTTACAAAAGACTTTAATCAGCTTATCATGAATATTAGTTTTATTAGATTAATATTACTGGTAGCCACTTATAGGAAATTGCCAAATTAGGTTGTTTTTTCTTATTAAATTTGAAGGGTGGCCTGATTTCTTGTTAATCTCTAATCTGTTGCTTAAATTTATGAAAATCCCCAGTTTCTTGATTTCTTGTTTTGCTTCCTGCTTTCAGAGCAGTCTATGAGGATTAGGTCCTTCTTGATTTCGCTGGGGTTCATTGGTCTGTTCAGGGGTAATGATTGGCTGGGTCTCCTTTGTGCTTCCTGTTTTCACCAGCTTCATTCATCTTTTAAAAAATAATTTTTCTTCTTTTTTTCATATCTTCTTTTTGTCAGCTGTGATCTTTTCAACACTGTTTTCTTTTTTTCCCTCTGAATTTACCTATCTCTGTTTTCTGTAATAGCCCTTTCTCTCTCCTCTCTCCCATTCTCTCATTTACCCATTTTGAAGATAATCTTGTTCTCTACCAATCCAAATTCAATGTTTGCTGTTTGATGGAAGGCAGAGCACAGTTGAGTCAAGTAATCCACCAACCTGATGTCCCAGTTAGCATATTTGAGGAATGGGCTCATTTGAGCTGTTTATTAGCAGATTTGAGCAACTCTCATTTGGGCTATGTGAGAGCTCCTATATAGCCACAGAAAAGAACCACTGCCTGCAAGAAGGAAATTGTACAGGTTAATTGGGCCCTGGACACCTAGCTGGTTCATAAATACAGGTGTAAAGGATGTTGAGCATTTTGGATGTTTTAAAAATCAGTTTTTAAACAGTTTTACAGAATTATTAATCATCTGTAACTAGTCCTGACAGCAATGTAGAGAGTGTTCTCATGGACTGAACCTTGTGTCAGAGGATGGTTCTGACTTTAAATGAATCTCCGTGTTCAAGAATGCAAGCTGGCTCAACCTTGATAGTTTTAAAATGAAATTTCTTAACTCTTAGTCATAGACTTAATTGTCTGTGGACCAAGTGCTGATCGTGGAACTGTTGTGTTACCACCTAGTAGATCAGCAATGTGAAGGCTAGACTCTATAATAAAACTTAAATTCTTATTTTCTTATCACTTATACCTTATAAGTCTTTTTCATAAATATTTAATATCAGGTTTATTGAGCCTACCAATCCTGCAAAATATGTAGAACAAATTATATCATTATATTAAGTGGAAAAACTAAATTCAGAGAAGTAGCTTATCCAGTGTTATCCTGCTAGTTGGTGAGTTTACTTCAGTGCCATTTGTCATAATGCTTCCTAGCCAAATAGTAGTTTCCAAATAGTAAAGTAGGAATTTTTAATTTAGATCCATATTTCAAGATTCAGTTTATGTGCTACCACATCAGGATTGCCAGATAAAATAAAGGCTACTATATTAGTGCATTCTCACACTGCTAATAAAGATATACCAAAGACAGGGTAATTTTGAAAGAAAAAGGTTTAATGGACTTGCAGTTCTACATGGCTTGGGAGGCCTCACAATCATGGTGGAAGGCAAAGGAGGAGCAAAGTCACATCTTACATGGCAGCAGGCAAGAGAGAGAGCATGCATGGGGGAATTGGCCTTTATAAAACCATCAGATCTCATGAGACTTATTCACTGTAATGAGAACAGCATGGAAAAGACCTGCCTTAATGATTCAAGTACCTTCCACCAGGCTCTTCTCACATCACATGGGAATTATGGGAGCTACAATTCTAGATTTGGGTGGGGACAAAGCCAAACCATATCAGATGCCCAGTTAAATCTGAGTTTTACATAAACAAGAAATACTTTTTAGTATATCTCATGCAATATTTGCATTTTTATTTAATAAATATGGTAATCCTGTGTCACTTCCAGGGGTCTTTTTCTAATTTTCATGCCTCCCAGCAGAAGGATGCTTGATGCTCCCTGAATTCCAAGATTTTTTTTCTCTCTGTGGTACTTTGTATTTCACTTTACTTGTTTATAAAATTGACTCTTCATTTTTATGAGACTGAAAGCTCCTGTAGTAGAGGCATTTAGTTTTAAGCATTTTGATGCTCTATCAGTTGACAGAATGAATTCTTAAATCTAGTACGCTACTGAATCATATTGGAACCTGAGGCAAAAATAGAAGAGAAAGTGTGCCTCTATATACACTTAACAGAATATCCCCTCATGAAAACAGAGAACATGGACTATCTTAAAATTAGGGCTATTTTTTCCATTTATAGTTAATTAATGGATAATTAACTTGGAGTTAATAATGAGAAGGATTGAATATGACTTACTGAATGTTCAGAGATTGTTATGTAAGGTGGTTAAGATAGCAGAAGAGTCTTCATAATGCCAAACTGAAGCCACTGTACAGACTGTCCAAAGAGACTCATGTGTCAAGGGTAGTTAAAATAAAAGAAGCCAGGACTAGAGCCTAGCCCTTTCATGCTTAACACATGTGTAACATACTTCAAAGTGAGACCGAGGAAGCTTAAATGTGAGATTTACTTAGGAGGTGATGAGAAATGAGAGTAATGAGAAACTGAGTAGTCAGAAACTATCTTTGAAGGAAAGAATTTGTAGCTAAGATATTCTTTAAATGACATAATTTCTCTAAATTGTAAGTAATGATAAATTTTAGTTTTAAATAAATAAATTAAAAGTTTACGGCTCTTTAAAAATTGAATGTTTACTTTAAAGGATACACGACAGATAAATCATGTATAGACCCCACCCTCAAGGAAGTTATATTGTTGAATTATAATATATATATCTATAAATCATTGTCATCCTACAAGATACACTGTGTACATTCCACAAAACAGGGGTGGAAAGACAACAGGCTTTGGAGTCATGTAATTAGAACCTATCATTTGCCATGTGCTTTATAACCTTGATAAAATAACTTTTCTTGCATTTATTATTAGCAAAGTAAGGAACCGCTGTTTTGCTTGAGTCATGAGGACAGGACTGACATGCAGTTAACATTGAAGAGATTATAAACATGATAATATTAATGATATTATTGTAACATACTTTTATATAGTTCAGCATTGTGTATTTTTTCCAGAACCCATACCATGACCTGCCACTTAGTGGCAACCATCAGAATTATATATGCTGCTGTAGAGGATGAAATCATTTGGCCTGATGTGTCCTGTGAGACCACCTTGAGATATTAACCTGTAATATTTGAATGTGAATATTCAATTTTTCAGAGTCTACCTCACCATACTCTTAGCCTGACACATTTTATCATAGATTTTGTCACCTATGTCATTCTATACATTTTGCCTATTTTTATTTCTTTACATAGATGAAATCATACTGTGTGTTTTCCTCTATGTCTTGCTTCTTTTGTTTGATAAATGATAAACTGAGGCATAGTAAAATTTTAGAGGATTTATTTGGACAGGGATTTATGAACCAGGCAGCTTTAGACCGTAGATGGTTTGGGGCTCCACTAAAAGGACACAAGGGGAAGACTTTTATAGGGTGAATGTGGAAGCAAGGCAAATGAAATATTTGATTGGTTAAAGTGGAGCACTCGCCTTATTTGGATCATCTCAGTGGAAAGTCTCAGTGGAATTTCAGGATTCCCTGGCACTTGTTTTTTCTTTGTTTAGTGGTTATATACTCTTATTATCTGCTATTTTAATGATTACACTTATATTTTAATATGCATACTTAACAAAGTATATAGGTAATCAATATGTATTCTTTTGTCAGATTTACTACTCCCTTCCCTATCAGAAATAATTATTGTTTTATACATTTGATGTTTCCAGCTGCCCATATGTATACAAGTGTTTTTGCTTCTGTCTCTGCCCTTCCCTTTGAGATAATTTTTCTTCCTTCTCCATTGCATTCTTTTTTTTTTTTTTTTGAGACAGAGTTTCACTCTTGTTACCCAGGCTGGAGTGCAATGGCCCGATCTCGGCTCACCGCAACCTCCGCCTCCTAGGTTCAGGCAATTCTCTTGCCTCAGCCTCCTGAGTAGCTGGGATTATAAGCACGTGCCACCATGCCCAGCTAATTTTTTGTAGTTTTAGTAGAGATGGGGTTTCACCATGTTGACCAGGATGGTCTCGATCTCTTGACCTCGTGATCCACCCGCCTCAGCCTCCCAAAGTGCTCGGATTACAGGCGTGAGCCACCGCGCCCGGCCCATTGCGTTCTTTAGAATTTCCTTTAATGATAGACCCTTTTCTGTTTTTTCCCTTTGCATATATTATAGTTTTTTTTTATTCTTTGGGAAGATAGTTTGTCTGAATATGAAATTCTGCATTATTTGTTATGTTTTCTTGGCTCATTGAAGATATTATTTTACTGTTTCCTGGCACTCTGTCTTGCTATTAAAAGGTCGTTATAAGTCTAATTAACATTTTTACATAGGTGATCAGCCTTTATTTTCTGGCAGGTTTAATATCTCCTCTCTGTCTTTGGTATCATTCAGACTTATAATGAGATATTGAGGTGTTTATTTTTTACTTCTTATGCTTGTAATTGAGCTCCTTACATTTGAGGATTGATGTTCATTATTTCTCTACATTCTTTGTATCTCTGAAAATTTTTACTTTTTCATATGCTGATGTGTTCTTCTGGGATTCTGATTACAAATGTGTTGTTTCCCTCTATGTATATTCTACTTAATATCTTGTAACCTATCCTACTTGTTTGTTTTTTATTTATTTCAGACAGGATCTTATTGTGTTGCCCAGGCTGGTCTAGAACTCCTGACCTCCAGTGATCCTCTCGCTGCCTCTGCCTCTCAGAGTGCTGGGATTATAGGCATGAGCCACTGCCTGGCCCATATTTTACATTTTTGATGAAAATTCATCAAAATTGTGTTATGCCAATTTCGTCTAAACACAGTACTTTCCATTGAGTGTAAAAGTGGGGGAGAGGGGAGATTGCAGAAGAGAGAAAGATGTTGTTATATCAGCTTTTATTTTTTTCTACTTCCACTTTATCCTGGATGTTGGAAAACTCTTGAGTTCTTGCTGCTTGCTATGGTCTGAATGTTGTTGTCCCTCAAAAAGTTACAGGTTGAAATTGAATACCCATTGTGGTAGTATTAAGAGTTAGAGCCTTTTGGAAGGTGATTACAGTGATGAGGGCAGAGTGCCCTTATAAAAGAAGGTGAAGTGAATGCCCCTGTCCCCTTCCACCATGTGAGGATGCAACAGCAAGGTGTCTTCTATAAAGCAGAGGGAGAACCTTCACCAGATATTGAATCTGCTAGTTCCTTGATCTTGGACTTCTCAGCCTCCAAAACTGGGAGAAATATGTTTCTATTTCTTATTAATTACTCAGCCTAAGGTATTTTGTTATAGAAGCAGCAACAGACTAAGACCCTGGTCTTTTGGCCTGTGTGAGATAAGGTTTCACAGATCCCTTTTTGCTGGAATCTGTTTGGGGATCTCTAGCCTACCCTTCTAGGGTCCCCACCCCAGGATACATATTCTCTGAATGTTTCTCTTTTCCTCTGTGTGGAAACTTTAGATAGTCTTTGGCGTGAGAGAAATGACTGATTCTCCAGGAGTCTTCTAGATTTTTGGGTGATGGCATAAGTTATATAGCTTTAGTCCTTAATGCATAAAAACCCATTTATTATAACTCAGAAGCCTGGGTAGGGTTTATAAAACTCAAAGAAGGGTTTGATTCTTATTTTCTCAGGATTGCTTCTCCGAGAAAATTGTGAGGTAGACTTTCGTAGCCATTTTGACTTGGGGAAGAGGGTATGGCATTTCAAGAACTGAGCTGGGAGTGAGTGTGAAACTCCTGTTATTATATCCTACTATAGTGATAGTGAAAGAGAAAGTACCACTAGAATTACTATGGAGGCCATGAATCAAATTAATCCTCATTTGAATATGGGGCTTTGTACTTCTCTTTTTTTTTTTAGTGCCAAAGTGGTGAAATTAATACAGATTCTAAGATCCTGGTTCAGCACTGGTGATGGGTCTTAATATCTTATGATTACCACTGCTGTCTTACGCATGTCTGTCTTAATGTTGATAGTGATTGTCCCTATATTATATTAAATTATTATTATTATTATTTAGGCAACTGAAGATTTAGTGCTATATTTTGTAAGTAAAGTGGTTCCTTTGCTGTCCTTTAAAAATGTCCCTTGGGAACTGACAGAACCACTTAAAGTTCTGATTTCAAATAACTCTTCAAAATTGACCTCACTGTTGTTTAAAATAATTTCCAGCATCTGATAAGTCATTTTCTTTATTTGTAGAAATGGGACTAAAAATATAATCTGCTTCATATCCTTGATTTCCCCATAGTACACATTGTAAGATACTTCTTAATATTTCTGTGTTAGTAAATGAAAGTAAGTGGGAGAAGGAAGGAAATTGGCCAGTTAGTATTATTTAATGAGGGAAATTATTAAGTAAGCTGCTTTGGTGGGGAGATAAAATGGAAGATGTCTTTACCTATCTGACATTGGATTTTATGAACTTTAGAGTTCTAATTCTAGCAATTCTGAAAGAGAAGAAATTTGTGATGCCCTTGTCTTTGAGGAATAGAGTTCTGCTTGTTAATATGTGATCTCTACTTATTTATTTCTATTAAGTTCATTGTTTTGTTTTTGATGCATTTTTCCTACAAGTACTTCTTTACTTGTAATGACAGAAGTAGAAAATTATCTGACCAGCAAACTTAATGCATGTTTTTAAATCTAAATTATATTATTCAATCCGTTATTGGCAAGTGCTATAAACTAGAATATATCAAAGTATATGGAAAATTCAGTCCTAATTTACTATTTTCTTTAAAATTTTTTGAAACTCTGATAGTGCAGCAACTGTTTTCTCTACCTAATGCCATTTTTTTCTTGGTTCTAGTGGGTTTTGATTGAAAATGCATAATCCTAAAACAATGTGTGTAAAATGTTATTATGCTTCTCTATCACATTTGCATTTTTAAATGTAGAAAAGTTAGCAAAATTATCAGTCTGTAAGTCTAACTAAATTACTCGAATATTAAACATGTTTGTTTTCAATTTATATGGAGATTCAGAGTCATGAGCTCTATTTTACTGGTTCCTCCAGGTAAAATAGGCCAACTAAAAGATTTTGTCAGTTTCATTCCTATTATGATTTAATTTAGTTGGAGAATTTCAGTAGATTATATGTGTTAAAGAAGTTTCTGATAAGAAAAAGTATGCAAAATCTATTAGACATACTGTATGAGGAATGTTTATGAAATAGTTTAAAATATAGACAGTACAGAATTACTAGGTACAGTTTTTTGCCTACAGCAGTTGACTATCAAATGATTAGAAATGTTGGAACACTTGGTATATCTTTGAAAGGGAAATCTTTAGAAGTCTGTATCTACCCTTGGCAAGTAGCCAAATCCATGTATTATGGCATTTTAATATAATTTTGTTTTTATATCAGATTTTTAAATATTTTTAGCTGTGGGAAATTGCTTTCTCCAGTCGACACATGATTAAATTATGGCTTTTTCATGTTAGAAATAATTCCAGCATATTTATATTGGTCCATGTGAATACCTAAATTCAGCCCAAATGATTTACTATTTATCATATCATTTTGGGTTCAAATAGAATTAGTTATTTTAAGCGCCTTTTAAGAATCACTTTCCCTAATAGCATGTGCATTAACTCCTTGAGAGCATTAGAGTATAATCTGGAAGAAAACAGTGTTCTCCTTGAAATGGTTCAAATAGAAAACCTCTTTTTAACTTAAGATTCTTTTTAATTTGGTCAAGTGTGTTATAAATACCAAAGAATTATCGAACCAAAGTAAGGTTTCCAAGGATATCACCCTTCCTTGGTTCTGCTGTCATCATACAAATGTGAGTTGCTATTCTATTTTTCAAAAGCTGCAAATAAGGGGATGCTATAATATTTCTCTGTAATTTTTCAATTATAAGTTTTTTCCATTAGGTTAAGTTTTGGGGGTTTTGTTTGTTTTTTTAAATCGAAATCTCTACCAGCTTACTGGGACATAGATTAAGAAATTAAACAGTGTGAGTTATGTTTTCCTTGCCAAAATGGAGTCTTTTCTCAAATTCATATGGAGCTAAATTGCAGACACATCCACAGACAGGATGATTATCAGTCTAAGAAAGCAGTTTGGGGTCTTTTTTTTTTTTTTCATGAAAAAAAGCAAGTTCACAAGTATGAAGAGTATAGAAGCACCTTTACTTTAGCTAAGGGATTCCAGGAAGGTTTATTGGATGTTTCTTGGAGCCATCTGGGCTTCAAAATATACTTAAATATTCATATACATAAAAGAAGATGGCAGAAATTTAGCTACAAATGTTTGTAAAAGCAGAGGCAGAAGAAAGCAGGGTAGAATCAGAAGACCGAACATCTGTTGTAGAAAATCTGGTCATGAAGAGATACCTGTGGTTACACTTCATGTTCTTTATGAAATACTACAGCAAATGAATAAATAACATTAATAGAATGTTCTTTGTACACACACACACACACACACACACACACACACACACGAATACTGTTCTGGTAAAACATGTTAACTATTTATTGAAGAATGTGTTTAGTATCTGAATAATTTTCTGTGGTTGGATCTATAATGTCATATTTTCTCCTTTAAGCACTTAAATTTATCATGTAAGGGAGTGATCCCCAACCTTTTTGGCACCAGGGACTGGTTTTGTGGAAGGCAGTTTTTCCATGGACTCGGGGTTGGGGAGCAGTTGGTTTCAGAATGAAACCATTTCACCTCAGATCATCAGGCATTAGATTCTCATAAGGGCCATGCAATTTAGATCCCTCACATGAACATAATAGGGTTCATGGTCCTGTGAGAATCTTATGCCCCTGCTGCTTCTGCTGATCTGACAGGAAGTGGAGCTGAGGTCATAATACTTGGCCACTGCTTACCTCCTGCTGAGTAGCTTGGTTCCTAATAGGCTGGGGACTCCTGGTATGAAGGTTTTTACAGTTTAAAAGAAATCCTGTCTAACTTCTCATCAACATTTTTTTTCCTATGATTTTCCTTGTTCCCAACTGGTTTTCAAATAAAATGGTAAGTATTACTAATTGATATTATTTATGTAGGCTGTAGGCAAAAAATCAGTTAACGAATTGATATTTGTTTATAAACAACATTTTGGACAGAGCTGCTCTCTGTGAATGCCAGAGCACTGCTGCTTTCAGTCGATTTAAGAAAATAAATAATAAGGCACATGTAGAAATTCAAGTCCAACTGATTTACCATTTACTCTATCATTTGGGTCTGTACAGATTTAGCTCATTAAACACCTTTTAAGAATCTCTTTTTGCTAAAAGTAGACTGGGGAAAAAGTACCAAAACAGTCTTTGAAAAAATTACTATTTGCAAAAAAGATTACAGAGGAAGTAAAATGTTGAATTCAAAATAATTATAATTAGAGTGGAGCCTCTTTTTTTTTTTTTTTTTTTTTTTTGGGAGGGGTTTTCTTCTTGTTCCCCAGGCTTTATTTTCTTAAATCGACTGAAAGCAGCAGTGCTCTGGCATTCACA
>NW_022436941.1:32532800-32691761 GCF_009761245.1 Sapajus apella
TCTTGTTACCCAGGCTGGAGTGCAATGGCGTGATCTCGGCTCACCGCAACCTCCGCCTCCTGGGTTCAGGCAATTCTCCTGCCTCAGCCTCCTGAGTAGCTGGGATTACAGGCACGCACCACCATGCTCAGCTAATTTTTTGTATTTTTAGTAGAGACGGGGTTTCACCATGTTGACCAGGATGGTCTCGATCTCTTGACCTCGTGATCCACCCGCCTCGGCCTCCCAAAGTGCTGGGATTACAGGCTTGAGCCACCGCGCCCGGCCGAGTGGAGCCTCTTACAGCTTCTGAAGTACCAGTGCAAAAATGATAGGAATAGAGAGAGAATATTTTAAGTGTAGACAAATTAATGCAACCAAAGTGAGTAAGAATGTGTTTGTATTTTGTGTTTATACATGCTTATCTTGTTATTCTGCTACTATGTGAAACATATGCTTTTAAGTGCCAGAGATTTAAAGATAAATGTAACAACCTCCATTCTGAAGGAGCTGATATTCTAGTAGGAGAAACACATTTTTAAACCAATAATTAAAACACAGAAAGAGAGTCGAACATACTGAGTTCTGCTGGAAGTATATCAGAGGGCAGGTGAAACAATTCAAATTGGGATGGGAGTGGTGAAGTTGGAAATGATTCATAGAGATGTGATGTTTACACTGAAACTTGAAGGATAAGGGAGACTTTCCCATGTGGACATTGGAGGAGAGCAGTGCCCACATGTGCAGGCCGGGGGCATAAAACAACGTATAGTCTGATTGCTGGAATTGGACATGAGGATGAGTGTTAGAAAGTGACTGAAGCAGGCTGGGCGTCGTGGTTCATGCCTGTAATTCCAGCACTTTGGAGGCCAAATAAGCTGGATCATGAGGTCAGGAGTTCAAGACCAGCCTGACCGACATGATGAAACCCCATTTCAATAAAAATACAAAAATTAGCTGGGCATGGTGGCGGTGCCTGTAATCCTAGCTACTCAGGAGGCTGAGGCAGGAGAATCGCTTGAACCCAGGTGGTGGAGGCTGTAATGAGCTGAGATTGCACGAGTGCAGTCCAGCCTGGATGACAAGAGCAAGACTCCGTCTCAAAAAAAAAATAGACTGAAGGAAACAAGGTTCAGGTGGGTCTTATAGAGATTAGGACGCCATCTTGAGGTGTTTAGAAATTTCTCCAGAGGCTCCACATTGCCTTCAGATTAATTAGGCAAGCAACCTGATCAGATCTGTTTTTAGAAACAGAACTCCTGTAGATATGTAGAAGACTGGCTGGAAAGAGAAAGGACTGATGTTTTTATTTTCATTGAAAAAAAATATTGATTAGTTCCTACAATGGCTTAGGTATATGGTTTGAGACTTGGGTGTTACAAAGCAAAGAAAACCTGGCCTCTGCCCTACTCAGAGAATAGCAGGGATACAGCATTTTTAGCACATAAAAATATAGTATAGAAAGGTCTGTAGTGATGGTAGTCATTTTGACAATAGGAAAAGGAATTTGTGAAACTTCCAGGTCTGTGTGTCTTTTGGGGTTGGTGGGTCAAGGGAGGGGATCCAAAGATGGTTTCACTAAGGAGGGAAAAATGTTGGACGTGAGACTTGAACTCAAGGTAGAATTTTGCCAGGCTGATGATCTGTTCTTCCAGGTAGATAAGCCATCCTGGGCAGACAAAACCAGGCTGTAGGAGGAATGCCATGTGTGAAGCAATAGAAATTTTTCATTGTTGCTAGAGTGTAGTGTGTGCAAGAAGCAGGCAAGGTAGATAGGGGCCACCATGAAGGAAACTCTGGATAGGGGAGTAATATCACATGTCCATGATAGAACAAATAGAAGAAGTTTAATATCAAGATGTAAGAAAATTGATGGAGGGAGACAATTCAGGTGGTCCAGGCAAGAGATGATATACCTAGTTTATAGGCAGGGATAGGGAGAAAGTATTAAGGGAAAAGAAGTGAAAATTAGAAGGAGATAGAATTAATGATTTGGTGTGGGGAGTAAAAAAAAAAAAAGAATGGCTGATGTTTCTTGTGTGTGTAATTGGGCGGTACCATTCAATGAATAAGGAGTCATTTTGAATTTTGGGGAATATTTTTGGTTTACATCTCCTTGGCTATTGAATGTATGGAGTAGAACTTGGGAGAGAAATCTGAGCCAGATATTCAGGATGTGTCAATTTATAGGTGACTGTTACAGCCTTGGGCGTGGATGCGTTCTCAGGATTGCTATGACATTAAGGCCCAGATGTAACCTCAATGAACATCATTACCAAGGGGTGAGCAGAGGAAGCAGAAACACTGGAGAAATCAAAGAAGAGGAATCATTTGAAAAATAGGCAAAATTGTCACCTGAAGCCAAACGAAGAGAAAATTTGAAGCAAGAGGTTGTTGGGTGCCTCAGAGAGTTATGAAGGTTAAGGACTATGGGAAGCAGTTTGGATTTGGCTTTAGGAGGATCTTGCAAAAGAAGTTTTCTTTTTTTTCTTAGCAAAGGACATGATGGGTTGCTAGGCACAGTGGCTCACACCTATAATCCCAGTGTTTTGAGAGGCCGAGGCAGGTGGATCACTTGACCCCAGGAGTTGGAGGCTAGCTTGGGCAACAGAGTGAGACCCAGTCTCTAAAGAAAACAGAAAAATTGCCTGGCGCTGTGGCTCACGCCTGTAATCCCAATTGTTAGGGAGGCAGAGGCAGGAGGATAGCTTGAGTCCAGGAATTCAAGACCTGCCTGAGCAATATTGCGAGACCCTGTTCTCCACAAAAAGGAAAAACAAGACAAAAAAAAAAAAAAGAAAACAGAAAATTTTTTAGCTGGGTGTGGTGGCATGTTACTGTAGTCCCAACTACTTGGGAGGCTGAGGCAGGAGGATTGCTTGAGCCCAGGAGGCAGAGGTTACAGTGAGCTGAGATCACACTACTGCACTTTAGTAGCATGGGTGACAGAGAAAGACCATCTCAAACAAACAAACTAAAAATGATGGGGTAGGGAACTAAACCCAGATTGTAGTATACTGAAGAGTTTCCCTTTGTTTAGTCTCAAAATGGGAGAAACTTGAACATGTTTAGGGGCTGAGGCAAAGGAGATAAGAGAATGAGAGAGATGTAGGTGAGAGGAAGGGGAAATTCATTGAGCAGGTTCAGGAGGAATTCAGAAGGCATGCAAATTGTACACTAAATCACTAGTAAGTAAGTAGTTAAGAATAAGGTAATATTGGAAGGAATTAACCTGAAGGAGGCAGAGAGGTAGATGCCTTCCAGCTCTGAGAAAGAGGATGGACGCTGATTAAACATTTGTAAGAGTTTGTGGAGTGTTAGAAGTTGAGAGAATGCAAGTTTGAGATCTTATAATTGTTCTTTAAAGCCAATAAGGTTCTGAGATTCCCTGAGCCAGGGAAGGAATTGGTAGGGCCCTTGGGACAGAAGCTAAATTTTGGAAGAGCTGCTATGAGAAGTGGCAGAGGGAGCTGACGAGCAGAATGTAGAATTGCTGAGTGGTTTTGAAAGCTTGGAAACCGTAAATTTTTAGTGGCATCAGTCCACGTGATTGTGGTATTTCCTGCAGCAGAAGTCAGCAGTCCAGTTATGAGAACTCAAAAATGCTGATTGAAACTGAAACTGTAGGTGCTGTGAATCCAAGACGGTATAAGACACCTATCAAATTTCATAAATTCAGATTTGTAGATGACAATAGACTGAATTATTTTGTCATTTCTAAAATTAGTGAATGCCGTATCTCAGGTGCTAAATGGACACAATTTATTTTCTATGTAATGTTTCCTATCCAGGCATATCGTCCATTACTTAAACACTGTAATCACTACACACATGCTTCCCCCTTTCCCCTCTCATGCGTGTGTACACACACACACACACACACACACACACACATACACACTAAATATGGCATGATCCTCAGTCTTCCAGTGCCTATTTTTGTGCATAAAATATTCTTATTTCAGTTAGATCATTTTATCTGAATATTAAAGATTTCTGAATTTGTCCACATATGAATACAAGATTACTCCTGATAAATGATTCTATTGCAGGGAGATGAATGCTCATTTCCAATGAGTTAGTAATTCTGGTGCAAGTCTTACCTAAGTCTAGTTCTTATATGGCTCTCTCTGTAAACTCTGCCACAAGCTTTTGTTTTCCCTCTTAGATAGGCAAGTTGATCTCCTCTTACTGCCTCTTTTTCATATTTTGTCTATATTGCACTTGTCACAGAATTTCATGGTTCTTTCTGTATAATTTTGTATTCCATGAGAGTGGGGACTGAGTCTTACTCATCTTTGTATTTCCAATGTCTTCCTGTTGCCTAGTGCAAATTACACATTAAATCAGTAGTAAGTGAATACTAACTTCATGAGTGACTCATTACTTCTTCAAAATCAGTTAAGGGAGAGGAAAAATTAAACTTTATGACTACCTATAATTTCTCTTTGTCCACTCTTCCCACCTGCAGTATCTTCTGATTTACCTTCTTAACCTTTGACCAATTGAAAAGTTTATCTCTTGAATAATACCAGGCCTAATTATACCAGGCATTGGAATAGAAAAAAAAGTATGATATCTACACACAATCCAAAAGCCCACACTAAATCTTTTACCAACGCTATTGATAAGCAAAAAGAGAAAGAGAAAGGGTTTTAAATTCTTCATGCTTAGGTTGTATGGATAATGCAAATTTAGAGTGAAGCTAATGAAAAATTAGCCAGATGTGTGAGAGAGGAGGAGAAAAGGGAGAGAAGTAAAGTGTTTCTATAAATGTCAGTAATCTTGATGTTTGTAGTCTGAAACGTATTTTCTTTGCTTGACCTTGTTTTACTTTTGTTTGTAAGACATCTCCAATTAGCTATGGTCTGTTTTAAATATAACTTTAGACAAATTACTGAACAGCACATTATCCTACCAACAATCTTGTCCTTTTGATTTAGGATCTTTAAGTTATATTTGCATTTATAAAGTCCTGGTCCTGAGAACTTTCTTAGGAAGTTACAAAAAATTGACACAAAATTCTAGAAAAATAAAACAAGGTAACATAAAATTCAAGTAGTGTACAGTTACAAATAGTTTTAATAGCACTTGGGTTTTTATCTTGGAAGTGTTGTGCCCAGATTATTGATAGTCTAGGCATAGATAATGTGTTTCTTAGCAACTCATCCAGTTCTTACTGGATCTAAAATTACATGTGATGCTTCTCTTTATCCCAACATTTGAGGTTTCATTTTGTTCAAGAGACATTGTATGAAATAAATGTGTAGGTGGTCCTGTTAGGTCATTTATTTTGAGGAAGAAGGGTGCTACTAAGATACCTGCCCAGGAGTTTTTTCTTATCAAATTGATTTCATGACTTTCTCTTGAAATATATAATTAACAAGTACAGTACATTTTCTGAAGCAAGTAATTACTGGGCAATGATAAGCTACAGAATAATGAAATAACCTTCTTAAGTGGGCAGTTATCATCTATGGCAGCTTTTTCAAAAGTGGCATGTCACTTTATTCTCATGCATGATTACTAATAGGTGATCATGCCAGTTTTTAAAAACACAGAGGTTATGTGATGTGTCTGATTCTGTGAAGGTGGGTGGTGGGGAGATGAGGAGCAACATGCTGTGACTTTAGGCAGAGATGAGGGAGGAGAGGCTCTTCCAAATAATGCATGAGAGAAAGCAGTGGCTGATCCTTTTACCTCCCCCTACAAAAAAAAAAAAAACAACCAGCCTTGGCTTGCCAACACCTGCTATGTATCATGCGCAGATAACCAATTTCCATAGAGTTAGAATGAAATAAAGTATGCTTATAAGAGATTACACTGAATGTAATTATCCTTCTTAAAAATGCCAGAGACATTTTAAGATTTTTCCATGTTTCGTGATTAACATTATGATTGTCATCTTAAAAGAGATATATTTAGTTCATAGAGAATTAAGCTATGGCAACTTTGATAATGCTATAAGTTAATACAGCATTTCTGATAACGCTGGCTTTTAAATTTTATTACTCTTTGTTTAAAAGATTGGATGATGTTATCTGATCATCAAAATGAGTTTCTTGGAATTTGAAGTGAATGTTACTGTTTCTTTAAATATACAATTTTAAGTTATAGTTTTGAAGTAATTAATGAGTTAAAATTTGGTTTCAAAATAACATCAGTAATATTCTGGATTCATCAAATCTTCCTTTTTTGCTATATTAAGAAAATGTGGAATGATCAAAGCAATTTTTCATAGTAACAGAAATATGACGTTTCCTATTGAGCTTAGACCACATTCTTAATAATAAACACTCACAGAAATTTCTGGGGATTACCAAGCACTCGTATGTTTTTGCAGTTGGGCTTTATCCACAGGGCAAATTTAATATAATTATGAACTTTTTTCTGAGGAATCTGTTTTGTATATTAGCATATATCTTTTCTGGTGTAAGGAAGGTACCACTAAATATCACATTGTATGTTTGTATGGATTGGCTGCAGTAGCTATTCATAGCTATTTCTTTGACTAGAGTCCTTTGCTCTATATTCCTTGACTGAGCAAGAAAAACTAGTTCTTATGTCCACAGCCCACTTTGGAGCAAGAAAAATCATTGTGTTAACTTGGTGTTATAACGTACCCAGAAATGTGTTAGAGAAACTTGCTATCATTGTGACATGGTGGTTTCGGATCTTTTATTTGAATGCCTAATTTTTCATATTTACTGAGCTTCAAATGTGTTTGTCATTTTATTTTTTTGTGAGAATAAAGGAAAGTTGTTCAGGATAAATGAATGATTCAAGAAATATTAACCAGTAGTAATTTGAATTAAAGAGTTAAGGTCATAAATACAAAAAAGGTCTAAGGTTTTCCCATCTCCAAATATAAAAGATTTGACCTATCTGCATATTTTTCTTTTACATATAAACAGCGTACTTATTCATATTTTCAGTTGACAAAAAAAATTTCTTCAGAAGTCATCTTGTGTTGTTTCTCCCCCAAAATAATTCAACTTGTTTTTCCTCCCATTTTGAAACAGCAACCATTGTTGCTCATTGATGATTGAAATACCCCTTATACTTGCCATGGCCTACAAAAGACTATATTGGAGGCATTGACACCTGGATAGTATGAAGAAAAGATGAATATTTTAGAACTTACTTCTTTGCCTCCATTCTGATGCTTCCCAAAATAATTCATCTAAAGAATTTCATTTTATTGGAGATCAGATATGTCCAATTTATCATAAAGTTTAGAGTGACTGATTGGAGAGGAAATAACTGTCTTATTCTTCTGCTTCTAAACTCCATAAGCCCTAAATCGAAAATTAAGAGGAAAAGGAATACCAAATGCAAATGGCATTTAGAACTAAGACCTTTTTTTCCCCACCTTTCTCTGGATTTTTCAAAATTCCATGTGTAGCCTAAGTTCCTTGTTGTTTACTCAGAAAGAAATTTTTTAGGAGTGTGAGGAATTATGAAGGAAGACAGACAAAAAAATCTAGATTTGTTCACTTCACTACTGATGAATGTACTTTAAGATGTTAGTGGAGTACTGAATCTCTTATAAACATGGTTTGATTCCAAGGATATTAGTTAAGGTAGTTTCTGATCAGGATCCAGATGCTCGCATAGTTCTTTCCCTTTTACATGTAAGGGTGAAGTTACCAGGAACAGAAACAGCGCATGTGAGTAAATATTGCCCTTGTTCCCACCTTTACTCCTAGTTCTTATTGAAACTATCCCCTTTAAATATGAAGGAGCTGTTGTAAGGAGCGTTTTGTGGGTCTTAGCCAATGATATCCGTTGGTACTCTTCCTCCTACCTGATTGATGTCCCCAGACCCCTTCTTCAGTGAAATTCTGAAGCTACCACTACATATATTGCTACCCTTTTTGAGTCTGTGAGTTTCTGATCAAATTACTTTAGAACATAAGGGATAACAGTAATATTTTTTATTTTAATATTAATGACCAAAATATATTTAGATGATGTAATTATTAAAATACAAATTTATTAAACACTACAAATTCCATAGAAGCTGTTTTTGCTAATAAGGAGGAGAAAGAAAAGCAAATGCAGGAGAAGCTTAATTTGTAGAAGTGGGAGACAAAGCATCATCTGAGGATTTCTACAGAAGAAGCTGCCAACCTGTGGGGAATTCAGGAGCCTGGAGGATGTTGGAATTAGGTTTGGAAATCAGCAGATATATCAATGTAGTACACATATGTATGGCTTTAAAATGTTCTACTTCATGGGGAATTTCTTCAAATATTTACTCTTGTCACATTGTTAGTTCTCTGTGGTACCTCTCCTGATACAACTGTGCTTTTCTTTCCTTCACTACACTAAGCTGGGCTCGTTTTGGAAAGAGAACTCTGTTATTACCCTAGAAAGAGTGGCTGCAGTTCAGATATGTGGTTTTAGGGAAAAAAGTTGGATTTTTATGTGTCTTTTTCTGAAATTACATCTATCTGTTATTTAAAAACTTATGGTTAGAAATACAACTATGTCCCCAGTTTAAGAAAACCTCATGTATTAAATTATAAAAGTAAAAACCAGACAAAGGGAATGGGGAATTATTTACATTATGAAATAATTTCTTAAAACGAAGGATTCAGTCTGGCTCTCCTGATAGATTTTCTCTATTTACAACTCTATGTATGTTCATAGGTTTGCTTCCAGCTCTCATTTTTAGATGAAATATAAGAGTTTGGGTTTTTTTGTTGTTGTTCACATAATTTCCCTTTAGTGGAATATTGTGGTCTTTTAGCAAATATTAGAGTTGTTTGCCATTGGCATTATCTTGAGAATCACTATTTATTGTTTTTTGCCATTTTTTGAAGAAATGAAGCTAAATTGTTAGACTTTTGTAAATAATGGTAATATATCTTCAAAACAGCTAATAAGAACAGCCAATTTTTAACCTTGTCTTACTGCCAATACTTAAATTTATGGTATTAGAACATTAGAAGTTATTTAAAAACATATATTCTTCCAAGTGTACCGAGACATTGATAGAGCAGCTGATATTTATGGAATACCTACTGTGTATTGGACTTCTGCTGAATGTTTTACTTGTGCCAACTCATTTGACTCGTTTTTACAGACAAGGCAATGGGAGCATAAAAGTTAAAATACATTTGAAATTTTACATTTCAAAGGTAAATGTAATTTACATTAAAATACATTTGAATTCTGTGTCGGTAAGAATAGACACAGAATTCAAGTTGAGATATTTGACTCCAAACCCTACATTTTTTGTCTTTTCTTCTTTTTGTATTGTTTTCCTCTTCCATTTCTTTGCTTTCATACAGACCAACCTATTTTCCTTCCTTTCTTCTCAGCCCTCCATTTCTTTCTCTCTTCCAGCAGATCTCTGTATGCTGTCTTGATTCCTGTCATCGTGGTAGGAATTCAGTGATGCTCTCAGGGAACTTAAATTTCAGTCTCTAAAATGCACTGTTCATTTGTGCTCTGAATGAATGAATGAATGGAGTAAATAAAATAAATACTTCAGATTTCTCTAATAATTTCAAATAGTTTATTATTGCTGCTTATATGTAAGACTAATGTGGCAGATAGAATTCAAATGTATAAACTATTAATATTTAAATACAGTGTATGAATATCTCATTTGTGGCCACTTCCCCAGATATAGTGTAGTCGGAGACCCCTGGAAAAAAAAAAAAAAGACCCAAACTTTATATAAAAAATTTTAGATATACAAACAGACGGAAAAAGATTAAGAGGAGGTAGTTTATGGGGCACGTTTAAAACTTATTTCAAAAATTTCATAATTTTTTATGCTTTTCCTCTACCTCTTTATGAATAATGCTTTTAAAATTGTCATCATAGTGCTTATACAGTTTTACTGTTAGCCTTTGCATTCTTCTAGAATCTTCAGTGATCATATTAATAATGATTATTGTTTCCCAATATGCATTGGAGTGGGCTTTTATCAGTTTGCTTAACCATTTCTATTTCTCTCTTTGAAGGCACTTAAAATTCTTATTTTTCCCCCTGCTATTATGACATTTCTTTATTTTGGTTCCATGTTTATATGCCAGGTTAGAGGTAAACTGATAGTGGAACAGAGATATTCTTATGCTTATTTGGAAATACAGAGTGTGGGTGAGGGCTGGCAATGTAAACTTCAGTGGTCCTAGTCATCTTTTCACAGCCTGACCTGGGAAATCAGATACTGCTTTGTATGGTGAGACCATCATTATTACTTAGTCAGATAAAATATCTGTCAAAAGGAGGTAATAATGAAGGCAAAGTTATTTTGTAAATCATTGTTTACTGAAAGCTTACTGAAATGCATACATTTTGTACTTGCTAATCAAGTCAATTAGAAAATAAAATTTCCCTAATTGAATTTTTAAAGAGAAAATATTATTTACATAATTTTTCAATGTTTGTTATATATACAACATATTATATAGAGCAAAATATTATTTATTCCCTTTTAATAAACACATTTTCCTTAGTAGTGTTCATTTTGGTTAATATCTATTAACAAGGTGTGAGCATTAGTGTATTAAGTAATTAGGGGTTTCTGTTCTTCTGCATGTAACATAACAAACACAGATCTTTGTCTATTGTGGTCTTTGTTATCTATCTATAATTTTGATTTAACAGAGCTTTGTGGATTGTTTACACTTTTGCATTTCTTAAAAAGGACTTTCTTCAGTCAAGGTTAATATAAAATAATTCATTTTGGAAGGACTCATAATTATCCTTCTAGTAAAGCACTAGATTGAATATGATTGTACATGCAAATGTATGTGTCAGTTACTCTGAAATAATTAAAATGATTTTGTAAAAATAAAACCCGAAAATTTAGCCTTTACATTTATTGAGATAACTTTTATAAGAGAAAGCTACAAGTTATAATGGAACCATAATTACTATAGCTATCTAATAATTAGCATTCATAATTATAACAAATACTATAATAATTTTTTCTTACTAATCAATCAATGTTTGAAAGTCCCTCTGTAGTAAAGATTTATATTTTGATGAAAATGTGTTCTCTTGCTGCTCTGAGAATATAAGGGAATTCACAGTGGTGATTAGTTGGTAAGAAGTAAATCCCACCCCGTTTTTTAACCCCCCTAATGGAATCTTTTATTAGAATTGTCTTCAAAAGTGTGGGTTCTCATTATTAAAACCAATAATGCCCATGTAAGTTATCTTTTCATAGACGCACCCACCTCACTGCAATTTTAAATCATTTATAGTCATCCTATTAATGAAGACTCAGGAGGTCTCTTCATTTGTGATTTGGGTAACTGAATTCTTGGGCTGCTTGCAAATCTTTCACAAATCATTCTTATAGAAAAATATTGTTACCAAACAGTCACATATTTATTTATAATAAATTCAGAACTTCCACTGGTGAATAGTCAAGGAAACACATTTATTATTTAAGATTCATTAGATGCTCAAGGAGCCTTTTAATGTAACCAGGAAGTAATAATTTACCGGGTTGGAAATAACTTGAACCAAGAAGTTTGTGTCAGAATAGACATAAAACAGGCATAGATCTAAACCTGCAAAATTATTCCTTTTCCTGTTTGAAATAGGTTATTTATTTCAGTAACAGAGTTGAGAATTACATAGAGATTTATATGGAAACCATGTTAATTGAGTTTTTTTTTTTTTTTTTTTTTTTTGAGACGGAGTTTCACTCTTGTTACCCAGGCTGGAGTGCAATGGCCCGATCTTGGCTCACTGCAACCTCCACCTCCTGGGTTCAGACAATCCTCCTGCCTCAGCCTCCTGAGTAGCTGGGATTACAGGCACACGCCACCATGCCCAGCTGAATTTTTTGTATTTTTAGTAGAGACGGGGTTTCACCATGTTGACCAGGATGGTCTCGATCTCTTGACCTCGTGATCCACCCGCCTCGGCCTCCCAAAGTGCTGGGATTACAGGCGTGAGCCACTGCGCCCGGCCTGTTAATTGAGTTTTGCTGTTTTTCTGAAATTTGAAGATTTAGAAAGACTTGAAAAATTCAGAGCAATGAAAAAAATTACTTATTCTATCTTCCTTCTTCAGGAACAAAATCTAAATGAGAAATATTGCAAGATGAGGACCAGAACTTCAAAGGCAGTCTTTTAGATTAGGATACAATAATATGGTATTATTAACTGAACTTATAAGAGCTATCCTAATCTCAGCACACCTGGCTAATGTGGTTGTGCCATCTTTGAGCCCATAAATCTTACACAATTGACAGTCTATATAAAATTAAAAAAAAATAAAGTAAGATATTAAAGCAGATATTCTTTAACATTTATCAACCTAAAAGTTAATAAATGTTCCTGTAAAGTAGCAATAGAAAAGAATTGGTTTGAGATATTTTCAGCATACAGAGTAGGTATCTTTACAAATGAGCTTGTTCTGGGTTTTTACATTTTATTAACCAAGTTAACATCTTGAAATACTTTTTGTTTTCTTTATTCATTTAAATTGAATCGCATGTAATAACAGCCCCTGACATCTTATCCACAGGCCTAGTAATCATTCTATTGTGGGTTTAGGGGCATGTCCTAAAATTATATTACTATATCCAGATACTTTTGAATATTGTTATTATTTTCCACTCCCACTCACAGCGTCTTGATTACTAAGATTTGAGATTTTCTGCTAATTTTAAGGTTTGTGATTCTTGGGTTAGAATGTAGAGTTCACATGTACATATGAAAGGGAGTTTTTTTTTTTTTCTTCCTGTCATTTCTTTCCTAAGCCAAGTCTCAGTTTTGACCTCACAAAACCTTTTCAGTGTTTTCTTTCTCCCCCATGATAAAAATTATATTTTAAAAGTAAATTATATTTATTATTATGTTCATGGTTATATAAAAGTGTATGACAAAGTCTTAAAGGGAACATGAAAAATAAAAACAGTTTATGTATGATTATTCCTTTGAAACAATTTTTCTCCTTTAAAATATTATTTTAATAAAGCAGTCATAAAAAGTAGAATTTTTTATAGAGACTTACCAGAACTTATATTGATTCTCAATTGTCTGGTCACTTTTTATTAGGTTATTAAGTAAATGTGGTTAAAAGAAATAGCATATTTAGATTAAAAAATCTATGCAATAGCCTCTTGAACAACCTTATTTAAAAAATGGTAATTTAATATTATTTTAAATGTAAAAGATCTTAATTTACCTGCCAATAATTATTTTTATTTATTTTGAAAATCTTTGTTCTATTCAGGTTTTGGAATAGATTTTAGCAATCTATTATGGTAATGAATTACTGCTTTAAGAAATGCAATTTGATATATTCTCAAGAGTTATGTAACTACCATGACATATTTTTACTCAGTAATTTTCATCTCAGTAGAGACGTATTTAAATAAGTAGTGTTATTCAAAATGATTCCTGAAGTCTTTTGACTCGTTTTCACTGTATAGAAAATATTAAGGTTAAAACTGCAAAGTGATTGAAGCTAAATGGGAGCCTACTTTGATTCTGAAAGAAAATGATATTCAATTAGACAATTTCATACCTGTGAGACTTTTCGACAGATAGTGGTAGGTTGTCTATTTTAAGACTGTAAATCAGACTACAGATAGATTCCTTAGAAATCTGTGTATGCAACCCTGCTTGAAGATGCATTCCCTTAATTTACAATACTGTCATCCTGTGACTGACAACTAGCGAATACATTGCATCGATTTCATAATACTTGACAGCCTATACAACTGCAGAACAAATTGGTAAAATCCCAGTTCTTGAAAAGACAGTACTGAAAGAGCCTTTCTTTTGGTTCTCTCATTCTTAACTCACGTGCTCCATCAGGATGCAGTATCAGTAGATTGATTGCTTACCATAGAAAGAAAATACTGAAATTCAGATTTTTCTGCTAACAATAGTCAAGACCGTAGAATGAGTTTTTAAGTCAATCTATTTGATACAATTCTCTGAGTATGTAATTCTCTCAGTCCTAATTGGCATAACATTTACCTAAAAATTATATCAACCAAAAAATCCCATTTAAATAGTTTTAGGGAAATGAATTCCTACATACTATGAACATAAATTTAGTAATTGAGCTTGGTTGGGCTCATTATTTTGTTGCAAATATTTAAATATCTAGATATTCCTGTTGAAATTATATTTGCTTTTGAAAAGTTTGTTTTCCTTATAGTTGGTATGATCTATAGAAATATACATGTGTAGCTGTACTCCCTGGTGTTTCCCAGTTGCTTTCTTTAGCTAGTGTTAAGTGATCTGTATCTCATTAAAATTTTAAACTGCTTGAAATAAAAATGTGCTGTAGATCTTCACATAATTTTTAACTGTACTTTGTAGACTCTTGTTGAATTTCGTATTTTAGTGTTAAGTGACCTGAATCTCTTTAAAATTTTAAACTGCTTGAGGGAGCGCTCATGGTTGCTGTTTTTTGGAGTTTCTATATGCCATAGGGCCAGTTACAATAAGGTGACAAATAATTGTTGGTATATTAACCTTTCACTTTTCATCTGTTTTGTAGCCTTCTTTTGTAATATAATAGTATTTATAGTACTGAAGCTGAGCCAGGCTAGTTGACTAAAAAATCCCTAGTAGCACAACTAACTGCTTATATTAGAAAAAATGATACCTCAAATGAGGAACATTAGCCTCCATCACAGATGGAAATCCAGTGAAAACAAAAGATGATTACTGAAAGTTGGTTACATTTTCTGATAAATTGAGGATTAAAGAGAAATTCTTTTTTTTTTTTTTTTTTTTTTTTGAGACAGAGTCTTGCTCTGTTGCCCAGGCTGGAGTGCAGTGGTGTGATCTTGGCTCACTGCAACCCCCGCCTCCTAGGTTCAAGTGATTCTTGTGCCTCAGCCTCCCCAGTAGCTAGGATTACAGTCATGAGCCACCACGCCCAGCTAATTTTTGTATTTTTATTAGAGATGTGGTTTCACCATGTTGATCAACCTAGTCTCTAACTCTTGATCTCAAGTAATCCACCCACCTCAGCCTCCCAAAGTACTGGGATTATAGACATGAGCCACTGCACCCAATGAGAAATTCTTAATAATTAATTGATATATACAGAAAACAAAAAAACACATTGTGTTATGAAAATATACAACTCTGATTTGAAAGTCCTACCAGGGGATTATTATTCAAAGGTTTGTCAATATTTAAATGGATTTATACATAGCATATTAAAAATTAATTTTTAATTCATGCTTGTTTTTTACTAGATTAATTTCATTGAAAGCCATTGGCATTTAGGAAGTTTTTAAAAAAATGTTAAAAATTATGCTTTCAGGTATATATCATATTTTCTATAGATTTTTTGAGGCAGAGTTTAAAAAAATCTATTAAAGATTTTTTTAATTGGAAACAATATCGTGCTTCATAATTTCCCGCTTCTTAGCTCCTTCCATGTCCTAAGCACTCTCTTTTCTCATCATCTTCTTAACTAAGCACCTTCCTTTCCCCAAGGGAACAAATAATGTGTCAATAATCTTTGAAACCCAAAGTCCTGTTAGTTATGCCAATTTGACTGTGCATTTTATTTATATGAGTAAGAGAAGAACATTAATGGTAATTTCAAAAAGGAAGAAAAAAGGCATAACCCCCTTGTGCCAGCACAGCTTTTTCACCCTGTTTTCTTTCCTATTATGTTTTGAACAGGACAGTGACAGTGATTTGATGTTAGTCATCACTGTAGCTCTTGAGTATCAGGATTTATCGCTGTGGGCCTCATCATAACCTAAATTTGTACTATAGTGAGAATGATAGGCAATTTGAAAGCTACTTCTACAAAGATATGTGTTGATGTCTTCCAAATTTATGATCACTTTCTTAGATAAAACTGGCTTTAAAAATTTCATATGTATATTTTTCTCCTTATTATTGTTTGCATAAGCAAACTAAAAAACAAAACACACACACACATATAAACAACAACAATATCAAGTATAATATACAGAAGCAAAGACAAGATTGAAATTGTATTGGGAACCCAAGGGTTTCTGGTGACTTCGAATGGAAATTTTGTGATGTTTATAGAAGTATTCAGTGACTGCTGAGATTTTTTCTTTTTTTTCCCTTTTACTTTTCATTAACAAGGTATTTCCTTTTTTTTTTTTTTGTGAATGTGGTGAATATTTTTTTTTCACCCAGGCTGGAATGCAGAGGCACAATCTCGGCTCACTCACTGCAACCTTCACCTCCCAGATTCAAGTGATTCTTGTGTCTCAGCCTCCCAAGTAACTGGGACTACAAGTGCCTGCCACCACACCTGGCTAATTTTTTGTATTTTTAGTAGAGATGGGGCTTCACCATGTTAGCCAGGATGGCCCCCATCTCCTGACCTCATGTTCCGCCCACCTCTGCCTCCCAAATTGCTGGGATTACAGGTGTGAGCCACCACGCCCAGCTGACAAGATATTTTCTTTTGACTCAAAATGGCTTTTTTTTTTTTTTTTTGCTTCATGTGTCTTTAGGTGAATTAAAGAATAGACTAAACGTTTTCATCTAAAATATTGTGCCATGAAAGCTTTTTAAAGTCAGTGAGCTTTGTCATCTGACCCTTCTTTTAGGAAATAGGACTTTAGCTGACTCATGCTATATATTTATTCTTATATAGCATGAGTTGCTCCAAGAATTAGTGGTATATACACACATATGTAAAATAAGCTATGACTGGTGGTAAAAAAATAAACTGTCAGTTTCTTCTTCTAGGGTCTTAGCTGTCTAGAATGTTAATAAAATTTTGTTTAATCTGAAGTAAATATAGTCTGATTTGAATTGGATGAAATTTTTACGTTTATTACTTTAGCAGGCAATTTTTAAAAACTGCTTAGTGGTTTAACAAAAGAAACTGAATCTTAAATGAAAATAGAGGGAAGTGAATGAACCTGATCTAGTTTCACCTACAAGACCTCCAAAATAGTTTTGAAGAAAATGTGCCTTTGGACTGATGATATTTTATATGCCAGGTTCTAGCCTAGTGCCCAATTTTTTTTTGGTCTGATTTTCAAACTGATCAAATTAGAGACTAAATTATGCTCTGTATTTTAGTCAAGCCATGTGCTATTAGCAGGGCACTCTAGGACTATCTCTGGTCTACAGCTGACCAGAAACTACTTGCCTCTGCACCTCTTATAACTGCACATGATTGCTCTAGAGGAAATTCTCAAAACTCCATTCCATCAGAGTAATCTAAAATTAAGCAGTTGGAAATAGGATTTTTACACTTGTGGGCTTTCAGAATTTTTGTTGACTCTTTGGGCCCTTTGGACTGTAAGAATATACAGGTGTTATGTTTCACTTGGTTACCTGCCCAGGAAAATAGAAGGGCATATACTACTAAAAAAAGATTTTCTGGTTCTTTTTCCGGTTTAGATATTTTTTGAATGATAACTGAATACCTATAAACACATCCAGCTTAAAAAGGATCCTCTCCTCCAACACAAAACTATAACATAGTTCTGGTAACACTAATGAAGATGATATGTAAATATCAGCCCAAATTTCTATTAGCATAGCCTGCTAAAGCTATCACCTTCCATCAGAACTGCCATTTTTCAAAGGTTTAAAATATTTCATTACCTGCCCCTTCCTTGCCATCCTCCATAGAATACTCCTATAGATATAAATATAAATTCTAAATATTTCATTTAGGAAGTTCTTATTCCAGGCTAACTTAAATTCTAGCTGTTATAAGTGTTATCCATTTTGTTCAGTTTTGATCATGACCTACTTTTATTGATTCTTCTGGAACTCTTACAAAACTTTCAAGCCTTCCAAGTTTATTTTTGTGTAGCTTTATTTCATCTTTCTGTATCGTACAAACAGAGAAACCCCTAAATTTAAAATCCCTTATTTATTTATTTAAGGTACATAGTAGGTGTATACATTTATGGGGTACATGAAATATTTCAATATAGGCATATAATATGTAATAATCACAGTAGGATAAATGGGATAAGATTATGTTGCATTGCATTTTAGTTTTCTAATATGTTGCTTAAATATGTATGTTTTTGGTTTCAAGCATTCTTCTTTTTTTTTTTTTTAAATAAAATACAGAATTATATAGCTTGTAGTACCTAGATAACAAAGAGAAATAGTATTAGCCGGGTTTACAAACTCTAGCCCTTTTCCTTGAACAATTTAGTTAGATAATTTCAGGGATGGTTTAGTTGAACATGGATTTTTATTCTTAGGATATTGCCCTAGTCGTTTTCCTTTCTTGAAAAGCGGATATTTGATTGTGGTTAAATTGTGAAGTTGTAAAGCTATGTTAGCTAAATTTTTTACTATGTCAGCAAGCAGAATATTGTTTGCACTTCTTTGCTTTTTAAATGCTGCTCAGGGAGCTGCGTAAGTTATAATTGATGCACAGAAGAGATTTCAAATTTTATATGCCTATAAATTGGCACTGCTACATAGACTAGAAAGATGAGATTGGAGAAGTTATTTTCCCGTGAGAATGATACAAATTACTGTCAAACTGTTTATGCTTGCTGTAAAAATATTTTCAATGTACAGGTATTTGCTTACTATCTGGGTAGCACCCTTATTAAAGTAGAATAACATTTTGAGCCAAAATGAAATGTTTTCAGTATGATTGCATATTGTAGTAGGCTGGTTTAGTCATTCCTGGACTTAAATGCCTGTAATTATGTTTGTTTTTTAAAATTCTTGAATTTGCTTAAGTTTGGAGTTTTAGAATTTTTAGGAACCATAGCGTTTATAACAGTCCAGCCTTTTTATTTTACATATGAAGAAACTGAGGCTCAGAGGTGTTAAAAAAATATGCCAAGGTCAAAGACCTAAAAATTTGCATGAATGGAATTAAAGTAAGTTTTCTTACATCACTCCGGTTCTTTTTCTTTTTCTTTCTTTCTTTCTTTTTTTTTTTTTTTTTTAACATATCTTATATTTTAGGAAATTGCCATGCTTAATATGTATTCGTTTCAGGAATATAAATGCCTTTACTTCTTCCCAGTTTACACTTAACCTCTAGATGACCTGAAATTTGCAGTGTTTAAGATGAATTTGTTGGACTCATTTGGTGAAGTTGGCCAAAACTTTAAAAATATAGACTAAAGTGGGCGTAAGCAAATATGTATCTCTTATTTTGTGAAGACAGTTTACTAATGTCAACAACAGGAGTGTAAAGTGATTCTTTACCCTAAATAAACTTCCAGTCACTGACTCAAACTTACTGCATTCTTTAATATATTTTCCTAAAGAATACTGGTTGGTAGGTGGTCTTTAGTTTTGATCAGGAGAAGAACTCCCATCCCTAGGTTCTTTGGAAATGTGAATTCTTCATTTTGTGAGTGGTGTATCATAATAATATTATGCTTTGCAAAAAAAAAAAAGTATTATGCAAAAATAATAGTTTTGCATATGAAAATACTGATTTTGACTCATCATTTAGGAATGTAGGTTTTTGTTTTACTTTCCCATTTCTCAATAGCAGAATCTGCGAGATCTAATATTTTGCAGTGATTTTTTGTGTGTGCTCCGTTGGTATACAGACAAGAAAACAGAAATAGGGAGTATCAGCTAATGAAAGGTGACAATGAGATGACAGTTTGAGGTGTGCTGAAATAGGATGAAACTAGGGTTTGCTTTCATTCAGACTGCTGGTTTTTTTCTTTCATCCTAGAAAGTAAGTTCTAAGGAAAAGACTTAGTGATATCTTTACTAAAGATTCTGTAACTTGAAAACACTAGAAAATAATTTGTTTATATTAAAGTTATCAAATGGAAATATAAACATAGTAGCCAAATATATTTCAATGCCCACAGTGACATTTATTTTAAGATTTGTGTTTAGGAATTGGCTTGCATACATGATTGCTGATCTTTAAGGTAGTTTCTCTCAATTATTTTAAGAGTTGCTCCATGTTGCTTTTTAGAGCTTCACCTGTGTTGGGGGCAAAGAAAAAGGTGGGGAGAGGGAAATTGACAGGCTAAGGCACTTCTTTCAGGAGCAAATTGCATTGAAAATAGAGATATCTGAGCAATTCTTGGGGAATCTTAACTTTGCTGTAAATAGTTTTGCCCAAACTGTGTGGTGGCGATTAAAAAAAGCAAAAGACAAAAGCTTACTCAAGCACATACACATCAACCATCACACAACAAAAAGAGACCTTTTTTTAAAAGATCCCGTATGGAGAAGTAGGAAATTTTATATGCAACCTAAGAATAAAGAGTAAAAATCACACTAAAACATGAGAATGCATGTTATCACTCAGCCTTAGCCTTTGGCCACAGATTAAGGTCATGTGTTGGCGATATCAGAAGCAGATGCTCTTATGAACTAAATGTTAGGCTAATGAATGTGATAGCACTTTTGGTAATCAGAGGTGATTGTGAGGAACATGTTGTTTTCTTGAACATGCTTTTCTGAAATGCTCTAGGAATGAGAGCATACTGTAGGAAGAGGCAGAGGCAGGAGGCAGTGCTGTCTAGATGGTTCCTCATGGGCATTTTCTGTAAAGCATTTTGCAGATAAATAATTCAGTAGACAATATTAAGAGTCGTTTGCATTTTCCTTCCTGACTTTGAGTATATGTTACTCAAGGTCCTGCTTTTGTGTGAACACACAATTGGCATTTGTTTTACATTTCTATAATGTTGATTTTCTAATTATATTCATTTCTCTCTAGAGATTATTTCTTTTTCTTTCCTGCTATATGCATGCAACTCCCATTCATGGTAAAGTAAATTACTGTAAAACGTAAGTCCATATTTTAAGGGAAATTTATAAGTGGAGTTATTAAAAGGCTGTAAGTTATCTTTGTTAAGTGTGCTCTGAATGAAGAGACCACCTAAACAGGCATTGTGTGAGCAGCAAGGCTGTTTATTCACTTGGGTTTGAGTGTGCTGAGTCTGAAAAGAGAGTCAGCAGAGGGTGGTGGGATAGGAGCTGGTTTTACAGGTTGGGGGTAAGTAATGGAAAGTTACAGTGTAGAGTGTTTTTTTTGTAAACCAGGGGCAGGGGGGTGTCACAGCATCCAGTGTTACAAGGCTGACCTATCACTTGAGGCAGGAAGAGTGGTAGAGTGTCATAAGGTCAGTTAATCAGGCCACAGGGTCCAGTGTCACAAGGTCAACTTATCAGTTGAGGAAGGAACAATGGTGAAATTTTGCAAGGTTGGGTAATCAGGCACTGCAGGAGCTAGCTATTCCTCTCCTTTTGCGATTTTTCTGTTACCTTAGACTTTCTGGCTCTGGGAGGCTATCTAGAGGTGTATGTGTGGGTCACAGGGGTCACCATTGGCATGACTGTGGTGTAATCCATGGTGCAGTCAGTTTGAAGAACCTTGCAATCTTTACAATTTCCCACAATATACTTAATTTGTGATATTTTCACAAAAAATTAAAATGTCATTGTTTATAAAGTATAGCACTGTGGTTAGGAACATGAAGTCAGGAGCCAGACCCTGAATTTGAATCTTGGCTTCGTCATATATTAGCTATGTGACCTATCAGCAAGTTATTTAATATCTGTATGCTCAGCTTCTTCATGTTTAAAATGGAGACTATCCCATCTACTTCATAGGATTTTTGTAAGAGTCAAATATATGGATATTGTACTTAGCACTTTATATTAAATAAAAACTACATATTTTAGTATTGTGATATATATAGTACCTACTATAATACCTGGTATATAATAAGCCCTTTTCAAAATGTGATTTATAATTTAGAGTATAATATTTCATTTCCTTTTAAAGATGTTTTTAATATTTATTAATTTGATTCCATCTGTCTCCTAGTACCTAGAATTAGAGTATTAGTCTTTCAAATGAAAGCAAAATTTTAAGATTGGAATAGATATTAAAAATATAGAGTAACAAAGTATCTCTTGTCATCATCTTTAAAAATAAGATAAAGAAAACTTTTAAATTATAAACATATTTTTGTATCAATTAGATTTATGTAGCATTTTCCCTTCATATAAAAAAATGGTTATATTAAAATATGCATGGACTCATTGTGTATAACTGAGAAAGATTTTCTTTCTTGCTTTACGTTTTTGTCAAGACTGTGTAGAGCATATAAATGTGTGCGTCTATTTGTCATCATTTTATGTATTCCGTTGCCAAAAAACATTAAAAAGATTTTCATTTTTTGATGTTGTTTTTTGAGAGGGAGTCTTGCTCTGTCAGTAGGCTGGAGTGCAGTGGCATGATCTCAGCTCACTGCAGCCTCCACCTCCTGGGTTCAAGCAATTCTCTTGCCTCAGCCTCCTGAGTAGGTGGGACTATAGGTGGGTGCAACCACACCCAGCTAATTTTTGTATTTTTAATAGAGACAGGGTTTCACCATGTTGGCCATGATGGTCTTGATCTCTTGACTTTGTGATCACCTGCCTTAGCCTCCCAAAGTGCTGGGATTACAGGTGTGAGCCACCACGCCTGGCCAAAAATATTTTCTTAATGGTATAACCTATTCACTTAAAAATTATTTAACAGTGAAGGGCTGAATCTGAAAGTCCTTAATTTTCTGAGCTTTTAAAGTTTGTTTTGTTTTTGGTTCTTTTTTTAAAAAAATAACATACATATGGTGATTAAGGATAGGCATTCATTCATTTATTCAATCAGTATTTGAGTGCTTCAAGGCACTGTTCTAGGCATTAAGGATACATCAGTGAAACATTTATTTATTTAGAGACAGGCTCTTGCTCTATCTCCTAGCTCTCTGCAGCCTCAAACTCCTGGGTTCAAAGGATCCTCCTGCCTCAGCCTTCTGAGTAGCTAGGACTACAGGCATATGCTACCAGGCCTGGCTGATTTTTATGATTTTTTTGTAGAGACAGAGTCTTGCTATGTTGCCTAGTCTGGTCTTAAACTTCTGGCTTCAAGTGATCCTCCTGTCTCCACCTCCCGAAGCCCTGAGATTATTCATGTGAGCCATTGTATCCAGCCACAGTGAAACTTTTAGATCAAACAATAAACTCATAATTGTATCAATTAGATTTTTCTCAATGATATAGGAACTTCATAGTCTTACTTGTGGATAGCAACCGAGTACATATTCGGTACAGAGAGCTTTTCTTTATCTGTGTCATGCAGTTAAAAAGGTTTTTTATTGTCTTCTATAAAATATCTTAGTTAATATGCAATGGTCAAATTTGAAACATCGTCTCTTACAAAGATTACACATAATAGAATTATTTATAGAACTTATATCTTATTATAAGCCACATTTTTTCATTATTTTGGATAACTAGTGGTGCTTTGCTACCTGATTTAAACTAGTTTTATTGGCCAGGCGCAGTGGCTCATACCTGTAATCCCAGGACTTTGGGAGGCTGAGGTGGGTGGAACACGAAGTCAAGAGTTCGAGATCAGCCTGGCCAATATGGTGAAACCCTGTCTCTACTGAAAATACAAAAATTAGCTGGGTGTGGTGGCGGGTGCCTGTAATCCCAGCTACTCGGGAGGCTGAGGCAGGAGAATTGTTTGAACCCAGGAGGTGAAGTTTGCAGTGAGCCGAGATCCTGCCATTGCACTCCAGCTTGGGCAACAGGGTGATACTCCGTCTCAGAAAAAAACAAAACAAAACAAAACAAAAACTAGTTCTGTTTAGGCTATTTAGTTTAGGCTATTAGTTCTGTTTAGGATCAACCTCTTTGTTTCAAAACACTGGAATAGGGGAATTTTGTGCCTTTCCCCTTCCTCACAGAGAGTTTGTGTTCCACTAAGTGACATTAAGATCCTGTTCTCAAGCTGTTTTCCTTTCACCTACTGCCTAATTTTTTGAGGTGGAAATGAAGGTAGGCGAAAGTTAATTGCAGACCAACACAAAGAGCACAATGCAGCATGTGTTTGCAATAATGTTGAATGGACACTATGAAGCAAGTCTGATGATAGGACCTGATCAAGCCATGCTCTGGAGCCAATGGGTGACCCATCAGATACCGCTGGTTATGGGCCACCTTCTTTATTTTTTGAAGTTCTATAACATGGAAATCCAGTCACAGGTTAATCTTTACTAAATTTTGTTCTACAGAATTATTTAAAAATACAGGGAAATGATCAGGAATTGCTGTTGTTATAACGTAGAGGGATTAAATAGGTTCAAAATGAGTAGATTGTGTATTCCCATTACCTTGTGCAAAATGTCTAATTCAAGTAACAAGTTAGTCTAAAGCTAATTCCTCCTCATTGGAGTATTAGATGTTCTTATTTAATTTTCTGACAATTTCATTGATCCTTAAGGCCTTATTCCAGAACTTTCTTCATTGAGGTTTAGAAAAAGAGAAATACATTCTTTCTGAAGTTGAGGGTCCTGATTTTCTCAGTGTTAACAATGGGCCCTATTATGCTGCTTCCAACTGAGCAAGGCTAGAAAGAACTTCACAGCTGGCTGGGCACCTGACATGCCCAAGGCAGGTACTCTGACCTGCTCATATAGCCCTGTTTCCTCCTGGGGAGAATAGCAGTTTCCATTCCCTGAAGTGCGTAATTTATTCCAGGCTATGAATAGAATGAGCTTGTTGATTTGGGACTCGTGGCATTCCCCTTGCACAACCTCAGGACATGATTATCCATGCCAGGGTCATGCAGGAGCTTCCCATCTGACCCTGAGCAGTCCTTACCCTGAGCACTTAACAAGAGTGATAAGAGGCTATTGGAATGTCACATTCCCTTGAATTTATTTATATATTTAATAAGGTACTGGCATCCTCTTTTGCTTTTATCTAAGCCTGACTTTCTAGGAACTTGATTACAAAAAGTCTATTAACTCAGTGAGTTGTTAGATTAACTATATTAATACATGAATCAGGAAAATCATAGTCCTATAATGTTTCCTTTTACAGCACATGTGTTTTTTGAGTTCATAAAGTATGCAGAGCACTGCATTAGGTTTTATCAGTGACACAGAAATAAACAGGAAATAATGGTCCTGCTCCTGAGGCGAGACAAAAACTAGAGACAGAGAAATTTGACAGCAAGTAGAAGGAAACATATTAATGAATAAAATTATGAGTACCTTGGTATAACCAAATACTTGTGTTTTATTTAAACACAAAGGACAGACAACAGAGAGAGGGTGATTAGGAAAGACTTCCTGTAGATAGCAAATTGTACTAAATCTTGGAGTACTTAAATAGGGCTCAAAAGAATGAAAGGGTCACTGTCATGAGTAGTTTTTGCTAGGTATGGGAGAATTGTTATCTTCATACCTGACGTGACTACTTTGTGGTTGCTCAGTAATTTTTGAATTGAAACAATTCTCTCCGTAGAGGAAGAAAGATTAAGGCCTCTAACAGAAGAATCAGCCCAAGTACTTCAGATTCTGATGTCCTTCAGGCATATGGATTTGTGAACAGAAGAGAGGGACATATATTAAAATTAACATATTTGAAACTTGACTATATTTTGTGCTTTAATTATAGAAATGAATAGGAAAAATAGGAGTGGACATTTATCATTTACTATTGGCCAATTTAAGAAAAAAAAAACAAAAGAGAAGTTGAGGAAATAGATAAGATAGTGAGATGGAAATTTCTGATGGAATTTCTAACGGAGAATTAGACTAAGAAGAAAATAGTCAAATCATAACTTAGACTTAAAAAAAAATTTAAGAGTATTGGCCGGGCACAGTGGCACAAGCTTGTAACTCCAGCACTTTGGGAGGCCGAGGTGGGTGGATCATGAGGTTAGGAGTTTGAGACCAGCCTGTCCAATATGGTGAAGCCTTGTTTCTACTAAATGATACAAAAATTAGCTGGGCGTGGTGGCACACGCCCATAGTCCCAGCTACTCAGGAGGCTGAGGCAGGAGAATTGCTTGAACCTGGGAGGCGGGGGTTGCAGTGAGCCGAGATCGTGCCACTGCATTACAGCCTGGGTGACAGAGTGAGCCTCCACATCCAAAATAAAAAATAAAAATAAAATAATTAGAGTATTGACTTAATTTAGGTACTATGCCAGGTATTTTTCAAAGATTTTAAAATATCTGGAAAATACTCCACATTGTTTCAGTCTTAGTGGCCTGGCAGCTATGTAAAGCAAACAATTGCAGCAATTTGAAATGAGTGCCTTTTGCATATATGAATAAAGTGTGGTGAACTAGGCCAGAAGAATAAGGAAATATATAAAGGATAGGGGAGGCTCCCCAGAGGAGGTGGCGTCTCATTTGAATCTTCATGGGTGAGTTAGGAGTTTTTTTGGGAGAAGGGAATATAGTAAGCGTGTTCCAGAGAAAACAAGATGTATACAGATAGAGAGATCAGAAGGATCACTGCATGTGTGACAAGTTGGGTGTGTCCAGAACACAGCATAAGCCTGGAGGTCATAGTGAGAGAGGGGTCTAGAGAGGTAAGTAGCAGCCAGAGCATGAAGGGCTATGGATATTATACCAAGAATTTAAAATATTATATGTACATGATGGGAAAGCATTGAATGACTTATGCCAAAAAACAAAATTCGAAACACCTGCATACTATGGACTACAGAGGGAGATCATAAGAAAGACAACCACTCTTCTGGGGAGGTTGCCTTCAGGTACTCAAAAGGGTCCAGCGTTTGACATACTGATGTAGGCTTTCCTACAACAAAGCCTCTAACAAAATTAGGCTGTCCCGAATCCCTGGTAATAGCATTGTTTACCTTTATACCAAGAAGGTTGGGAAAGCACCAAAATCTGCATATGGCATGTGCCCAGGCAGACTTTGAGGGGTTCGTGCTATAAGATCTAAAGTTCTTATGAGATTGTCCAAAACAAACAAACATGTCGGCAGGGCCTATGGTGGTTCCATGTGTGCTAAATGTGTTCATGACAGGATCAAGCATGCATTCCTTATTGAGGAGCAGAAAATCGTTGTGAAAGTGTTGAAGGCGCAAGCACAGAGTCAGAAAGCTAAATAAAAAATGAAACTTTTTTGAATATTAAAAATGAAAAGACTTGCAAAAAAGAAAGAAAGAAAGACAACCCACCAGAGAAGGTTGCAAAGCCCCAGCGAAGAAGATAATGACATCTTAAATGTCAGTAGTGAAAACCAAAATGGGAAAAAAAGGATGAACTTAAGTGGTATCAGGGATGTGTTGCAAAAGGTCTTACCCATGTGGAGGCTGAGGGAGATGAGGGACTCTAGAATTTTCTCAAGTTTTTAGATTGAGCACCTGGGTAGATGGGATACTGTAACAGAATTGTGGAAAGCTACAGTACAAACAACTTTTGGATGGAAAAGAATGGACTCAGTATTGACTGTGTTGAATTTGAAGTTATTTTAGGTCCACCAGGCAGGGATGTCCCTTAGGCAGTTGGATTTGAATCTGAAAATGGAAGTCAGGACTGGAGATAAGGATTTTGGAATCATCCAGGATATAGGTTATAGTGAAAAATCTTATATATGCGTGGAGTTTTAAGAAGAGAACCGGCTCAAGTGTTATACTCAGGAAAGCACAAACAGTAGTTCTGAGCAGTGATAATACGTGAAAAAATCCCGAGGTAGAACTATACCATGTCATTAAGGCAGCCCACCTGCCAGCTGTTATGTGGTAATACCAAATAATGGAAACTTCAGCCTCCTGCCATCTCTTTCATTTTCATTCCTTACGGTTCCTAGTATTCTGACGAAGAAGAATCCTTGAAGGAGTTTTTCCCTGCTGTCTAATGTAGGGCTTCCCAGACTGTGCTTTCTAGAGCATTTCTGGTAATTCTGCAAGATGTTAATAAGCATTTACAAACTCCTATGTCAAAAACTGAAATATGAAACATTTCTTAATTGCAATCCTTCTTAACACCTTTAATAATGTACACCAGGAATTTCTAAGAGGGACTGTAGTTAGTAGCTCCTTCCTGAGTTCCCCCCACCACAAACCACAGACCTCTTTTCTTTAGGGACTACCTATTAATATCTCAATTTTTTTTTTGAAAAATGCTCATTTTTTGATTGGAGAAATTAATGTCATCTTCATCGTCATTTGGGCTTTCAATATTTGAGGGTCTTTTGTATATGAAAGGTATACTAATAGTTACTGTGTTTTAATTTATAAAGCTGAGTATTTTCATAAGCCTTTAAGCTCAATTTATAAATCTTATTTTATTGATAAATCTAGTAATTTGGGATTATATTTAAAACACTCATTTTCATTTATTCCTTAATTAGTGATCAGTTAGCTTATACATTTGACAGATTAAATTCTCCTAAACATTTCACATCATTTTCAAACTTGATTAATTGCATTCCTTTAGACTTTTCAAACTGTAACCCCCAATATGCTTAATTTTCCCAAGCACACTAAATTGAGAAGGCAGCTTTACAAATCTAATACAAGTCTTCCTGAGCACTTTCACACTGAAAGCCAAATGCATGCCTTAGTCAATCAGTTTTCAAACACTCTGTATAAACTTAGTCAATCAAACTGTCCTTCAGTATTTCAAATTAAAATGTCAAGATTACTGCTAATTGTTTTAAAATCTTTTAAATACAAACCACAAGCCTTAAGTATCGATTTCCTAATGTGTCAGATTCTCTTAAATGTTTCACACACTTGAAATAACAAGTGAAATATTCCTAGCCCTAACAAAAGTATGAAAATTACTATTTTCACCAATTCCATTTTTTAAAATATATTCTTTCCCTGTTTCTGGTTGAGGGTCACCCACCTGAAGGGCAGAGAATTACCCTCAGCCCCGCTAAAGCTGAGGATAGAAGCTGCTGGCCAGATTGGGAATGAAATACCTGGGTGTTAATTCCAGGATGGATCTATCTGAGCTGTGTTTTTTTTTTTTTTGCATGATAAGAATTTTTTGTGTACATAAATTTTTTTGAAAACTTTATTACGCATCTGTCGTCCCATTATTCTTTATCTTATTAACCAGTTTTATTATTTTTAATTGCCCAGTTTGAATTAATGATATTCACTACCCTGCCATGGATTGTAGTTAATCTCTTAACTACGTAACTTGATTCTCCACCTGCTTTATATTTTGTTGTTCTTTCTCCTAGAATGCTATTCTTTAATAATTTCACTGATAAAAGGCAAAGAAGCCCTTACTATGCTCCTTATTATAGGCTTTCTTAACTTTAGTGTTTTTCTTGTTTCTGCTTTCTTTTTTGTTTACTATACTCCTACGGCGATTTTGTTCACTGTCACCTTTATTTCAAAATTTTCTTTTCGTCTTTTTTCAGGCCATGACTTATTAAGTAAAATTTCCAAGCCAATGGTTATTTAGCTTAAAAACAAACAAAAACATGGAAGGTGGTCAGCTTGTCATGTTACTTACTTTCCGTGTGATTTTGGACAAGCTCATTTTAATCTCTGAGCCTTGACTGCCTCAGCTTTTAAACCAGATGAATATCTTACCTGTCTGCAGGCAGGAGCCAAATGAGAAAACATCTTGGGGCTTTCTCTTTCCTCTCCGATAGCTCTAATTCTTACTGCTTTACATCTTGCTCAGTTGCTCTTTACTGACATGATCTGTATATGCGGGTCATTTTGTAGAACTACTCAGAGAAATAACTTTTTCAACCTTTAATTAGTTGTAAATATTTAAAAACTGGGAGATTTTACTCTTTTATTTCCTAATGATGGAAAGATGTGAAAATACTGTGTCTGCATTTCTCCTTCTCCCCAGCAGCCTGAGCTGACTTCTGTCTAGCGTCCTGTGCTTTCCAATTTGCCTCAGTGCCCACCGCATCCGTTTTATAATGAATTGAGCCAATGAGGTTTACATAGATACAGTTGGTGTAAAAAATAAGGTCACTTCTAGAATTTAAGGCCCTAAGTTCATGTATATGATATATGAGCTTTTTAAAGAAAAGAAAGTTTTAAATACTATAAATTTTTTGTATCAGCTTCAACCTATATATATACTCAATTCTCATGTAAAAACTAACTTAGGTTTAAAAAAACCAGTGAATAAAGCTCATGCTTCTCCTATTTCTGTTTTCTTTTTTCTTCCAGTGTGAACATTCTGATTTTCTGTTGGGTACTAGGAAGAGGTGGATACTTTTGTTTGCTTAACATGAGGACTTACTGTTCTATCAGGTTATTGCACTTGGACAAATAGATACCTTCCTATATTTCCGAATAATTATTCCTCAGGTTTTTTTCTGATATGTCTTGAATTTGCCCAATTGTCAGGTAATTGATGCAGTCATTTAAGAAATTTCTTGGGGATTATGATCTTGTATACACTTAAAAGAGTGGACACCATATTGAAATTACTACGTTTTTTGGACTGCATTTCTGTGTAGAATTGGAGACACTCTGTTAATATTCCAGATAAGAAATCTGCTACATGTTTGTCATTTACCGTGGTTTTCTCGACTTAGGACATGAAATTCTATCAAGCAGCTTGAGAGCAATATTAAAAAATGATGTAGCATCACAAGCCAATGATAAATATGTTCACCGTAAGAATTTAAATGTGGTGAATAGATGCAATAGTGTGATTAGCATTCAGTGGCCTATCTCTAATTTTCTTTACCTGCATTGAAAAGCCAACCAAGCTTGAAACATTTTCAGTGTGCCAAGCATTTGTGTGCTCCACTCAGTATCAGGGTAAATTTTGCCCCTTTGAATGTCTTTCTGATATACATAGTTTGAAAAACAAATGTCCACAAATAAGAATATAAAAGTCACTTAGTATCCTACACCGTCACAAACAAAGAATGTGGGGCTACTAGCACACAACAACTTTATTTCTCATTATTGGCTATAAATTATTTTCTTGCCTAATTTGTTTCAGTCAGACATTTAGTGATGTATACCTAATTCTCTTTCATTAACAATCACAATTAATATAAACGATGATTTATGCTTGATGTCATACTGAATTTATAATAATTTGGAAACAAGAGACAACTTATAGAGAATTGAATGGAATAAACTCTGTAAGATACAAAACAAATCGGAAGTACTTTAAGAGTAAGCAAATTGTGATGATGCACAATAAATACATAAACAATTGTGAAGTTCTGGGAATTGGATTTTGTAAAATGTGTACATGTTATATTCATACAACGGTGTATAAATTCTTTGGGAGGGATACTTTCTTTTTTATTTCATTAGAATGATAATGAAAATTAGCTTCATGACCTTCATATACAGCACTGCTGCGTAATACAAATAGTTAACTGCCACAAGTCTATTTCTATAACTGAAAGAGACATACAAAGGATTATGTTGTTTAAAGGACTCAAAATTAATAATTATAAATTTCTTCTACATGTAAAAGTTCTAAAAAATAGAAGAAACTGAAATGGATATTTCTTAACTAATTATGCCTTAAATCTGATGCACATTTTCTTTTGAAAAGCCAATTTTCTGAAGAATAGTTCTACACAGCTTCATTCCTGGCATGACTATTTCAGGTGTAGTGTTCAGGGATTATTTCAAAGCAGACAGATATGTGATATAGAATGATTCTGGGGACAGACTTTCCAGATTAACAAGAAAAGAGAATTTTAAATTAGGTATACCTAAAATTGGATATTTTTTATGTGAGGAGTGCTTAATTCAATGGGGACATTTCTCAGAGAGATTTATTACTTTTTGATGGTGGCTCTGTGACTTTTATGAGAGTCCCTCAGTAGCTGTCCTCCATCAGAGAACATCTCAGAATTACTTTTTTTCTGTCCACTTCCCTGTATTTTTCATTTACTTTACTATATTTGCTCACATTTATTACCCCTATTCATATTTCCTTCCATTCTTGATCCATTGTAAGAAAATTTAAGAAAAAAATTTTCCCAACACATACACATATGTGTATATAAGCTATATATATGTATATGTATGTGTATACATAGTTTGAAAAACAAATGTCCACAACTAAGAATATAAAAGTCACTTAGAATCATACACCGTCACAAACAAGGAATGTGGGGCCACTAGCACACAACAACTTTATTTCATATTATTGGCTATAAAATTATTTTCTTACCTAATTTGTTTCAATCAGACATTTAGTGTATGTACCTAATTGTCTTTCATTAACCTCACACTCAATAATATAAATGATGATTTATATTTGTATATATGCTATATATATGTGTATGTATGTGTATAGCATATATACACACAATGCAAGCTTAGCATAGCGTCTGTCTCTCTTGCACATTAGATTTAAAGGCTCACTAGCTAAAATGTGTTTAAAAATTGCAGATTATATCCTGTCTTTTAATTTAGAAGATAAAGAGATTGAGATCTAGCCAGGTTAGCCACATGCCCATGTGGTCTTCAGACAGAAGCATAGCTCAGATGGGAAGGCATGACTCTGATGCCCTGCCCATACCTTCCCTTCAATACTGCCACATCTGGATGAAGGAGGTCTGGGTGAAAGTAAGAAGTATAAGAAAGACTGGGTGAGGTATTAGCAAACTCTAGATTGCAGTCAACTTGATCACTATATGCTAGGCAATTTTAGGACTATGACTTTCTATAAAAAAGTAAGTGGAGGTAGAATAGATGAAGAACATTAGAAAGATTAATTAAGAATATGAATGGTGAATTAAGAAAAAGCTTGGGACCAATGAGATGTGACATAATATCAACCCCCACTTTACCCCTATTTTAGAGTAGTATCAGAAGATATCAGAGGAAGTAAAGTTTTATGAAAATACAATATTTGTTAAATTTAGAATATTTTGACCTTGAAGCATGTTAGCATACCATTTCATCTATCGATGTTTGATTGGGATCTTTTTACAACTTTCATTTTGCTCTTGATCATGTTCGTGCATTCCTTCTTCTTCTTAAGAAGTAATATATTTTAATACCTGATTAAATGCTTTGTTCACTAATTCTATCACCTATTTATATGTCTATTTATATTGATTGTTTTTTCTCCTCATTATGGGATATGTTTTTTTTCTGTTTCTTTTCATGCCTGGTAATTTTGACTGGATGACAGACATTATGAATATTTTGTTGTTTGGTATTGATCTAAAATTTTTTAAAAAATATTTCTGGAGGCTGGGTGCGGTGGCTCACGCCTGTAATCCCAGCACTTTGGGAGGCCAAGGCGGCTGGATCATGAGGTCAAGAGATCAAGACCATCCTGGCCAATATGGTGAAACTCCATCTGTACTAAAAATACAAAAATTAGCTGGGCGTGGTGGCGTGCGCCTGTAGTCCCAGTTACTTGGGATACTGAGGCAGGAGAATTGCTTGAACCTGGGAGGCGGAGGTTGCACTCCTTCGGCACTGCACCAGAGATTGGGCCACTGCACTCTAGCCTGGTGCCTGGCGATGGAGCCAGATGCTTCTCAAAAAAAAAAGAAAAAAAGAAAAGAAAATATTTATGGGTCTTGTTCTGGGAAGAGTGAAGTTGATTGGGCACAGTTTGATCATCTTTGGCTTGCTTGTAAGCCTTTTTGGTAAATCCTGAACAGTGTTTATAGTCAAGGGCTAATTTGGCCACACTAGTGAGGCTTTGCCCTTCTGAGCCCTTGACTCAATGCCCTGTGAATTAGCAGGTCATTTCTATCCAAGATCATTGAGTATCAAGGCCTTCATAAGCTCCAGATATGTTCCACTTCTTCCTTAATGATGGTTCTTTCTCTGGAGTCAGTAGTTTTCTTTTATATATGACCAGACAAGTATTCAACCAAAGACTCAATTGGACTGTGCCTGTCTCCAGAGCTTGCTCACTCGCCCTTTCTGTGCAGCTCCCTCCATTCTGGTACTCTTCCCAGGAGATTCTGGCCAACTTGGTGTCCTAGAGCCCTAAACTCTGTCTTCTGAACCAAGCAAGACTGTTGGGCTCTGTTTGGAATCTTCTTCCCCATGCCACATCTGGAAACTCTTTCCAGGCAGTGAACATTTTACTTATGCATATTGCTGTCCTCATTTGTCTCCCTTCTCTCAGATATTATTGTGCAGCATTACCCCTTATTCAATGTGTGTCAACAAGTTTATGATACACAGTGCTAACGTGATCTATATACTGGGTTCTCTGAACACTGCTTGAACTGCTGTAAGCTCAAAGGCAGAGCCTTATCAATTTATTTGCAAACATTTATTGAGAGTTCATTACATAATAGGATTTTCTTAATTATTGGAAATACAGAGATGAATAAAGTGTGGTCCCATAGCCTTGATGAGAAATCTAGCATGTACAGTTTTTTTACACTGACTGAGATTAAAAGATTATTATAATTGGAGATTATCCTGAGAGATCAGAAGGTCTTAGAAACTTTGTGTTTGCAGTATGTAGCATATAACTAGATCCTGTATACAGCATTCAATAAATACTAAATGATGAAGGATAGTGCAGCTAATTTATAGGCATATTCTGCTAAGAAATGCTTACAGCTTTTTTTCTTAGTTCCCAAGAAAAGATAGCTTAAATCAATAAGAATATGATGATGTATGTTTTAGAGAGAAAAAAATCTAACTTATTTTAATTTGGACTATCATGAATATTATTTATTGACAATTCCAAAAAACTTTAAATGTCACATTGGTATCTAAGTTATATAGTCTTGTTTTGCTTCTAATTGTCATATCAAACAATTGAAAAGTACCAATCCTATCAAACCTTCATTTGTAACTGCTGCTTTCCCTTTCTTCTTTTTTTATTCTTTTGCTTATTTCTGTTCATGTTTTGAAAAGCAGGGTCTGCAGATAGTTATTTATATGTATGAATTCACTGGTTCATTCTAGTGCGAAATAGGTCATTCTGGAACAGTGAGAAATGTGATTGCTGAATTTCAAGCAGTTTTTGCTGCTCAGCTGGATCTGTAGAAAAAGGAAAGGGGTCAGGCCAGCACTTGTTGAAGATTTCTTGTTGCCATTGTCCTAGTGAAAGAGACTTGATGCTGGTGAATGTGAAGTATTCAATATATTAGGGAGTAGGAAAGGGAGGCTTAGTACCAAGTTTAATAATTATTACAATATTTTATTTTAACTGCTCTTTAGATGGTTAATACAAAAAACACCAAAAATGCCATCCTAATAAAGATGTGTAGGGCTCTTTCTCCTTAAAAAAAACTAGGTCCAGCAAATAATAGCACTGTGAAAATTTTGAGGCACAAATTCGCCTGTTTTTTTGTTTGTTTGTTTGTTTGGTTTTTTTTGCATGCCAATGTACTGAAAAAGAAAGAAAACTGCAGTAGGATTGGCAGGTTATGATTCTCGTAAAAAATTAAAAAAAGTTAAACAAGAAAATAAAGAATGCTTTGAAAAAATTATACATTACTCAATATTTAAAAATGAAAATCATTTAATCTTGCGCCTTCTTTTCCTGTGTGGAAATTAGGGTTGTAAATAGGAAACTACTTTCAAATGGTAAACTGTTTACAAACTTGACAAAAAGAGCCATTAATTAAAATCTAATTCCCACATTCAAGTGGCAATTTTGTATATGAATACAGCCATTAATTCATAGGTTTCTTTTTCTTTTTTGTATGACATAGTTGTAATTTACTGCAATTATTTCCATTAATATCTAGTTAAGAAATTTCAGAAATTCTATATTTAGAAAATGTACTTTAGTCTATTTCAGTTGTTAATATAAATAAATAGGCTGCATTACTGAAGAATTTCTTTCAAATTAAACTTGAAGAGAGAATCTTATAAGAGATTAATTCAAAATTATGCTCAGGTTCTGCTTGGGTATTCTTGAATCCAGTGGTTTTTCTCATATTTGTTTTAAAGCAAGTGAGTGAGAATGAGTACTGACAGAACAGTGAGAGCTTTGCTTGGCTGGCCATGGAGCAGGTGTAAGCTACGGGCACACCCTTTCCATTTAGGAGCTGTGTGGTACTGACAGACTATGATCTTAATCACTTATTGACCTGTAAGCCAGAAGAGAATGAAGGTGTCTGACTCAGTCATATGGCAGACTTTTAAATGGAAATCTTCATTATAAAGAAAGGGAATTCTTTCTCTGATTTTAACAGAATGGGAGTGTTCTCTCCCTCATCCCCATGACCCTACCTTCTGTGGACTGATTGAATTTGTTTGGAAACGGATTCAGATAAAATGTAGTATTGTGATTAAAGCTATCTCCGAACATTTTAATCATGTGTTGCTCTTGTATTTATATACATTGTTTACATTGAGCTAATGCAATAACGTAATTAAAGATTCCCCTAGGACTGTATAGAAATCTGGGAGTGGGGCACTAACCGGTATTCCATTGTGTGGGGGAAGGAAATTTCTCTTCTTATCCTTTACTAGGTTTATGGCCAAGACCCCTATAAGAAGACAGATTATCAAGAAAAAAAATACAAATTTATTTAAATATAAGTTTTAGGTGACATAGGGGCCTTCATAAGGAAATTAAAACTTAAAGAAACAAGTAAACCTGTATATTTTTATGCTAGGTTTGATGAAAAAGTCAGTCAATACAGAGAAGTATGATTAGACAAAAGGATTATGAACTAATGGTAATAAACTGTGAAGAACTTAGCAAGTCTTGTTTGTTGAGATTCTCTTCTGTGTCCCTGTATCATCAGAGATGAGGATGTTCCTTTCTTGTGGATATAGAATGGACACCTCTCACATGAAGGTCTTATGACCTGCTTCAGGGGAAGGTTAGAAAAAGGATGTGGGGAAGGTGAGAGTGATCTTCCTCCTTCTGCTGTTTTCTCAAATGCCAAGGTATCATATTTTGGGGTAGTGTGTCCTGACCCTCCTCAATCCTTTCCATTACTCTTTGTTCTGCCTTTTGTAAACCTCAGGTATTTCCCTTATTGTTCTCCCTTTTTACTTTCCCAATAGATCTTTGCAAGTGTGTCTTTTGGCCCACAGGGGAACCAGATATAATGGGGGTGCTTTTCCTAACTTGCCTTATTTTAAGTAAGGACACAGATCTAGGATTTCTAAGGAGTGTCCTACTTAGTGCTGAAAAAATTGAGAGGATTATCAATCAGTGTTTTTTATAGTAGAAAACTAAAGGAAACATTTAGAAATCTTTAGTAATAGTTACCCATGTCTTTATTTAAATGTATAGATCTATCCTAACATGATTATTCTTAGACATAACAACTTCATTCATTCATGAATCTATCAAACCTCTAAACATGCTAGATGTGCAGCCCTAAGTGCCCAAAATTGACTCCTATATCTAAAGAGCTTATAATACTTCACAGTTTTCTAAACACTTTCATTGAGATTCATCTACATATTTAACAAATACTTGTTGATCTCCCTATTTTTAGCACTGGAGTTACAGCAGTGAATAAAATAAAACTCCACTGCCTTTGTGAAGTTATATTCCAGCAGGAAAAATGATAATGGACAAGTAGAAATATTATTTACCTCACACAGTGCTAAGAAAAGTGTAAGAGATTAAATGGATGTAGAGGGTGGGGTGTGCATTTGCAGTTTGAACTACAGCTCATGGAGGAGCTGGCGCTGGAGCAGAAACTTGAGTAAAGTCAAGGAGTAAACCACCTGGATAAAAGAGTAAACAATAACTAAAAAGTTCTTGAAACAGAAACACATTGGTGTGTTTGAGAAACCAAAAGAAGGGCAGTATAGCCAGACCAAATCAGAGCAAGAGGGAAAGGTAGCAAATAAGGTTGGGGTGCTAGCCAAAGGGCAGATTATGTTGGGCCTAATAGGTCATGCAAAGGGGTCTGAATTTTATTCTAGGTGCAATGGAAAGCCATTGGAATTTTGAACAGGAGAATGACAGGCTCTCAGTATTGGTTCAAAAGAATCATGCTGGCTAGTGGGTTGTGAGGAGATAGTACTGGGGAAAGGATGGGAAGCAGATAAATCAGGAAGCATGTTGCAGTAGCTTAAGTGAGATATGATAGTGGTGTCCACTTGGGTAATAGGAATGGAGATTATGGGAAGTAGTCAGCTTTTATATATATTTTGAGGATAGAGCCAATAGCATTTGCTGCTGACTTGGATGTAGGAACTCAAGAGAGGAGTTAAGATGACCCCCCTATGCTATTGCTCCAAACTGCAGTTTAGGAATGGAGGTTCCAATGTAAGAAGCACTTTTCCAAAGCTACTTCTGTTTTAGAACCTGGATTAACACTGAAACAAACTTAAAGTTTTTCTTGTTTTTTTTTTTTTTTTTTCTTTTCTTTTCTTGCTTTTTTTCTTCTGTTCCGAAAACTAAGACCATTCTGGATTTAAGCAAGGAGGCGATATTCTGGATATCTGCACTCTAAATATAACAAACACCCTTATCACCGTAAGGGTCACACACAGTTTCATTGTGGGTTTTTTTTGTTTGTTTTGTTTTGTTTTTCTGAAAGCACACACTCAAGATCCTAAAAAAAAATCTTTAAGATTGTTTCATCCCTTCCATTCCATGCCTCCTTTCCTTAGTAGGACAGTAATGAATGATCGACAGCCACGTGTGCTTTTAGAAGGAGAAAGGAATACTTAAAGAAGGGCTCTTATGAAGCAGAAACAGAACAGGAAAGAGAGAATACATTGGGAATTGAAGTACCTTTCATTTATTTGTATATATTATTCTGTATCCAACTCCTTTTCTTGTACCTTGTCAGCCTGGATGTCCAGATAAGTTAAGGCTGATCTTAGTCCAAGCTGGAAATAAAGTTGGGGACTGCAGATAATTTTTGTTTTCATTATTAAGAAATTATCTAACTTACAGACATTGCTTATGTTGTATTACATACGTGACACTTATCAAAGTGCTTATATATTCTCACTTATATAACTCATTTAATACTCACTGAAGTGTGCAAGGAAGTTAATACTTCAGATTTCCCTACTTTAAGATGAGGAAACTGACCCCAGAGAGGTCAAGTGACTTGCCTTGGGTTTGTAGAGCTCTAATGGAGTAGCAGGGCTAGGATTACTGTCCTTCTCATGAGAAGTAAGACGTGTTGAATCCAGTGAAAAGGGAGAACATTATTTACCTTTCATAATCAGCAGATTTGGAAGTTTTAGATAAATGAAGAGGAATATAGGATTAGACAAAAATGTTCCTTGGGATATAATTAATTCAGTTTCATCAAAAGCAGAATCAAAGCGTGTGTGTGTGTGTGTGTGTGTGTGTGTGTGTGTGTGTGTGTGTTTGGCAGATATCCATTGGAAGGATACAAGGCAGATGAGCACAATGATGGAGTGAGATGCACTCATATTAGTCAACCCTTAGGAAATCCCTCGGGAAATGGGTATACATCCTGACTCTGTTAAAGTGTCATGGGATCCTTGGGGTGTTGCTTTGCCAGCCAGAAACCTCTGTAACTGGTGGCACCTTTGCCTGAGTTTTGCTCTAGCCTGCTAGGCTTGTTATAACCACTTGGCCTGGCAGGCCGTGCTTGGCTTGCCCTTGTGGCCCAGATCCCCCACTCACCAAAGGCAAGCCAGGTGCGTGGCGGGGGGTGTGTGAGCGAGCAAGTGCAGGGTCCAGCCACTGCACACAGCCACGCATGCCAGCTGCTGCAGGGTGGGCAGCTCTGGGCACCAGCATGGGTACTGGCTCCCTGTGAGTCTGCGGCTAGACCAGGAGTACGGCAAGTGGCTTCCACTGTGGGCACTGGAAAATGTGGTGGTGCCTTGAATCTTGTAGATACCAGGAACCACGGAGCCCCAAAGAGTGTGTCACAGCCCTGGCTTGGGGAGCTCCTAGGTCTGGGCTTCCCAAAGGGCCACAGTTCTTCTCTCCCTCTCGTCTCCTGCAACGTGGCAAGTGGGGTTGGGGGCCATGTTTCATCCCTGTTTTTGTTACAGCTCTTTCAGTCCCACCATTTGGTGGGTCCCAATTTCTTGTCCTGTGTCTAGGAAGAATGAGGTATACAAACAACAGGAGGGTGTGCAAGGCAACGAGGTGCTTTATTGAGCCACAGTATAGCTCTCAGGAGACCAAAAGTGGGTACCTCCTTTCTACAGGCAGGTTACCCTGATGAGTGCAGCTCTCAGCAGAGAGGAGACCTGGACTGGGTAGCTCCCATCTGCAGGAAGGTTGTTCTGTTGTTTCTGCATCCCTCAGTTGAGAGGTGACCCTGTGGTAGCTCCTATCCACAGGCAGGTCACCTGCCTTCTGCCCGAGTCTGGCTGAGTCTGGGGGGTTTTATGGGCTTCAGAGGGGAGGAAGTTTGTGCTGATTGGTCCATGGGCGGCCATGGACAGCCACAGTTGGCAGGAAAAAGCACTGTAAGTTCTCACTGTGGTCTGCAGAACTGGCAGCCTGGCCCCCAGGCTTCACATCATCCCTGGCCTGGGCTTCACCCCGGATTTGCCCCTTTCTGCCTAGGAGCCTGTCTGCCTCCTGCCACCATCAACCTGCCATCCACAGTACCCAGGTTGTTCGTGCTGAGGGGTGCCAGCAGTCTTGTGCTGAGCTGCTCTCAGACCCCCGTTGATCTCCCTCCAATGGTTGTCAGTGCATCACAAATTCCAGAGACCTCTGTGGCAGGGGTCTAGTGTGTCAGTGCTGCCCCCAGTATGTGTACACCTGGCTGGGTCACAGCAGCCCCAGGCTCGGCCTCAACTTTGCTTCAAAATCAGCATGGGTGTCAGGAGTGGGGAGATGCCAGGCAGCAGGAGCAGGCGCTTCTGAGCCTGTGGGGCAGGGGGCCTGCCGGGCCCCAGGAGCACAGCAATGCTTGAGTCCATAGCTACGGCTGGGCATTGGTAGCTGCACCTGAGAGGGCAGGGCTCCCTCCCCTCCAACTCAGAAAAGGGTGTGGCTCCTGGCTTTTCCAAGCTCCCACCACCTCTGTGGAACAAGTGGCCCTGGCCACGCTTCCCGCACTGCAGTCAGCATCTTGGCAGCCACTGCTCTAGACAGGCCGCAGCTGCCATCAAAAACAGTACCTGTGGCTTGCCAAAGTTGTGTTTATGTATGTGTCATCTGTTCCTTTAAAAATACCTTTTGCCGGCTGGGTATAGTGACTCTCGCCTGTATCCCCAACAGGGAGGCCGAGATGGGTGGATCACCTGAGGTTAGGAGTTCGACACCAGCCTGGCCAACGTGGTGAAACCCCATCTCTACAAAAATAAAAAAATAAAAAAAATTAACCAGGCGTGGTGGCAGGTGCCTGTTATCCCAGCTACTTGGGAGTCTGAGACAGGAGAATCACTGGAACCTGAGAGGCAGAGGTTGCAGTGAGCCAAGATTGCACCATTGCACTCCAGCCTGGGCAACGAGAGCAAAACTGGGTCTCAAAAAAAAAAAAAAAAAAAAACAAACCTTTTGCCTTGTTTCTCACCACATATTCTATTCAACTTACGTATTTTATTAAGGCAGTTTAGAATCTGTAATTCACCTTCTTATATTTCATGTTTTTATTTAAACAGCTTTTGTAATGAAAAGAATGAGATTTCTCTTAAAAGAATCTAGCAAAATGAAATTGTCCAGCCTCAAAGGACAGTGAATTATAAATTAATGACTGATCATGTAGACACTTTGCTTAACAGTTAAAAAGCATTTATGTCTTTATTTCATCTAATTAATAGAAACACCAAAATAATATACTTTTCATAGTTGTATTTAAAATTCAGAGGTTTTCACTTTGGGAGACTGAGGGCAGGCATTGGAGACCAGCCTGCGCAACATGGTGAAACCCCGTCTACTAAAAATACAAAAATTAGCCAAGCATGGTGGTGCGTGCCTATAATTCCAGCTACTCAGGAGGCTGAAGCAGGAGAATTGCTGGAACCTGGGAGCTGGAGGTTACAGTGAGCCGAGATCTTACCATGCACTCCAGCCTGGGTGACAGAGTGAGACTCTGTCTCAAAAAAATGAATAAATAAAATAAAATTCAGAGGTTTTTAAGGAGGAAATTTTACATAATTAATTCTTATAATATTTTCCATTTTTCAAATTTTATGAGCATTTCCTTTAATTTTTTTCAGCTCTTTAAAAAGTGACAACTTTATTAAGATATAATTACATACCACAAAATTCACCCACTTAAGGTATACTATTCAGTGGTTTTAGTATTTTCACAGTGGTTTAATCTATTCATATTTACATATTCACAATTTAGTATATTCAGTATTGCTACTGTCTAATTTCAGTAAATTTTCATCAGTCCAAAAAGAAATCCTGTAACCCATAGCATCACTCTTTGTTATTCCTTTTCCTTAGCCCTTGGCAACTATCAGTCTACTTTTTGTCTCTTAGGATTTGCCTATTCTGGATATTTCATATAAATGGAACACTGTAATATAATATGCACCCTTTTATGTCTGTTTTTTTTTTCAGGTAATACAATGTTTTCAGTGTTCTTTCATGTTGTAGCATGTGTTCACTTCCAAACTTCATTTCTTTTTATTTACAAATAATATTCCATTGTACTGATAGACCACGTGTCTGTTCATTAGTTGATAGACATTTAGGTTGTTTCTACTTTTTTCCTATTATGAATATTTGTATACAAGTTTTTGTGTGCACATATATTTCCATTTCTCTTGGATATATACCTTCGAGTAGAGTGGCTGGGACATATGGTAACTTTACATTTCATATTTTGAGGAACTCCCAGACTCCTTTTCAAAGTGGTTGTACCATTTTATAATCCCACTAGCAGCATGTAAGAGTTCTAATTTTGGCCAGGCACGGTGGCTCATGCCTATAATCCCAGCACTTTGGGAGGCTGAGGCAGGCGGATCACCTGAGGCCAGGAGTTCTAGACCAGCCTGACCAACATGGTGAAACCAGTCTCTACTAAAACTTCAAAAACTTAGCTGGGCATGGTGTTGGGTGCCTGTAATCCCAGCTACTCTGGAGGCTGAGGCAGGAGAATTGCTTGAACCCGGGAGGCGGAGGCTGCAGTGTGCCGAGATTGTACCATTGCATTCCAGCCTGGGCAATAAGAGCAAAACTCTGTCTCAAAAAAAAAAAAAGAAAAAAGTTCTAATTTCTACACATTCTTGCCATCACTTGTTATTGTCTGTCTTTTCAATTTTATTTTTGTTTATTTTCTTATTTAGAAGAACTGAAAACCTGTCCTGCTTGCTTGTTCTATATGCTCAGTTTTTCCCTGTTTTAGACTGGTGGAGATGGTACCTATGGTATAGTAGAAAGAGCTCGAAACTTAGAAGATTTGGCATGAGTCCCAGTTTAGCACTTACTGCTCAAATGACCTTCAGTAAATCATTCAGTTCACTTTCGTGAGCTTCAGTTTCTCCCTGTTTAAAATAGGATTAAGTCTTGCTTTCCAGCGATGATCCACTAAAGCTATATGTAAAATATATTCAAGGATCAGATTCTTCTTCTTGTTCCTTTTCAGTCACCCTCCCTTTTACTCTCTCTTTGATGCATATTTCTTAATAAATAAGGAGAGATATTAAGTAATTTTGTTTTAATGGCCTTTCCCTAATAGGATATAAACCCTAAACAAGCTTTAAAGTTCCTTTCTGTCTTTGTAATTGTTAGTGAACATTAGAAGTAGTCGTATCAGCAGAAAAGTTGAAATCAAAGTTTGTCTCCTGCACTGTTCAATTTGGGAAGAATTTTATAATTTGTCTAGGATAATAAATGAAGTAGATAATCTACATATATGGATAATGAAGAGATGAATGCAGCTCTTTTTTTCTAGTACTTAAATTGTTTTCCTACATTTTTCTTATTTATTCTTATAACTTAATTATGTATACAAAGAAAGCTGTGTTTTCTCCTTTACCTTCTTTTCAGGTAAAGGCAACTTTGAGAACATATGCAAGGTCTAATGGCTTAAAAACAGCATGTGGCCTTAGTCTTCACTGGTTTACAACTGCCAGACTTTTCTACTACAGTTCTGCCTGAATCACCTTCTGAAGCCAAATCAACACAATTATGATCTTTCACAAGTGCTATCAACTTTCTTTTCATTGTGTTTTGCCCTCTCTGCCACTGGCCTGGCCCATCATTCCTGTCCAGCCCCCAAGGTCCACTTCTATTGCACCTTCTCCAAGAAGTCTTCTCTTCTCTTTCTTCATTCATTATAATGCTTTTTATTTACTGATTTCTTGTTACAAAAAGCTATTCATACATTTAAAAAAATCAGAATTGTGTACTCTCCAAAGTACTCTATGTGTATCCTTCCAGTCATTTTAAATATATATCCAAATACATTTTTGACACAAATGAGACTATCCCGTATATGTTGTTATGCACTTGCTTTGTCACAAAACCATGGGTCATCTATTGCAATCACTGAATGAATCTCTTACTTTGTATTTCTGTTTTTATTTAATGTTTTTATTAGTGTATAGCCTTACTCTTCCAATTAAAATAGACACATCTTGGAGGACAGAGATTATATCTTAAACTCTTAGACTTTTGTTCTTCTCCATCAGGAACACACAGAAGTCTGCCCTGCAAGAGACATTCAATAAGTATCATTGGTTAAATTGGACATTTTGAGCCTATACTTAGTGTGATCTTTTGTAAATTCAAGAGAAATCTTAGAGGATTGACTTCTTTATTTTCACTATCAGTAATTTTTCTAATTAAAATAACATTTAGAAGTACAGTTGCATGTAAGATTAATATTTGGTTTGCAGAAAGAATAAAAATGATGTTGGAAATTTGAGAAGGCCCAGCATAAGGCATACTGTTTGGAACAATTTGTTTTGTAAAATGAGGGAAAAGGATAGCAGGTAGAGGGGGATGAAAAGGGTAAATCAACAAAAAGTAAAACAGTGATTTGGTTGGGGATTGAAAGAAAGGGTGATGGCAGGGAAATGTTTTGAGAATTCAAATACATGTAGTCAATACAAAAACTGTGGAAGAGACCTGTTATTCTTTTAACTGTAATAAACGCCCTACTGGCTTCCCAAAATACCTATTCCATCAAGGAAAAAGATAAGCTTTGTGTGTAAATGAAAGAGAGTATCTCTCCTTTGTCTTGAAACAGTTGAAAAATAAAAAGTTTTACTGCAAGAGTATGAGATTGCCTGATAAATACATGATATAAAAGCTCAAAATTAATCTTTTGACATACATTTGTTTTCTTTTGAATCACGCAAAGACTGTTATATTTTTTTTCCTAAATTTGATTAATAGTATTTTATACTAAAGGTTCACAATGAAGATAGCAATGATAGAATCTGGTGACCAAAAGATCATTTTTAACAGTAGTAAATAATGTATTGTTTTTGAAACAGGCAATGGCCCGATTTTGTGCATTTTCTAATGAATGCTATTTGAATTTTAAAGTTCTTCATGCCGCTGGAAAGCAGAATGGCTGCTGCTTAAAACCATAAGCTACAGGAAGTTTCCTGAACTTTTAGAAATTGAATTACTGAATACAGGTTACCTTTTGCATAATTGTATAAAGCTGATGAAATGGGTCTCTTTGCTCTGATTGCTTTCCAAATTCTACCCAAGTGAATTCACAGCTGATGGTTTTAAGCAGAGCAAAGACAGATTAACTGGCTCACATAAAATAAAACCTTTAGAGACAGAAAAATTAAATAGTCCTACAGCTTCAGAAGATGTTATACATATTTTCAAAATACCTAGTAATTCTTATGGCAAGTACCATCTCTCCATCTGATTAACTTCATTGTGGTGTTTATAACATATTTTACCTGGTGCTATTAGTTGATATTACATCTTTTATTTAGTTTCTCAACTTTGCTTTACAGTGTTTAGAATAATAAATGTCACTGGCAAAAAAAAAATACCATGAGAAAATTGCTTTGTCTTAAGATTTCTTTATTCTATTAAAGGTATTATTTATATATTAATTCTGCCAGGAATGCTTTAGATGGTTAAACATTAGTGACACACATGGAGACATTATTCCTGACTGTGTGTTTGCAGAAGTATCTTTTCATGAAGGTTTTTTTGTCTTGCCTTGTTTTTTTTGTTGTTGTTGTTCTTTTTTTGGTACTGTGTGTCTATACACACCATTGTGCAATGATGGACTCAAATGAAAGCAAAACAAAAGAGAAGCCAAAAGTAACACAGTTTCTGTGGTCTGGAGCCCTTCTGACCAACAGAGTGGCCTGAGCTAAAATGGAGATACCCCACCCCACAAATGCACCCACTTCAAATTCAAAGGAGTAAGTAATGTAGACATTATTTTCATTTAATAGATAAGGAATCAGTATCTTACAAAGGTTTAAGCCATTTGCCGATATCTCAGTTAGTGGTAAAATCAGGATTAAAATTCAGGTCTGTCAGATTGGAAGATTGGTTTGGTTACCTTAGTGCTAAAACTTTTGATAGACATAAAGTCATTTTTAGTGAAAGAAAATTAAAATTTGTAATAACTTATATTCTTAACTTGAGACTGAAAACTGATACAGAAGTAAAAAATTCAGCATTTAAAAATAGTGCTAAGTCACTTCAGAGTTTTTGTTTTGGTACCAGGATCTTTTATGCCCTCTGTATCTCTTCAGATTCTGACTCCGTGAATGTCCCTCTTTGGACACAGAAACACTTTAATGAACATCTGTCTCTCAAGGCTGTATTTAATCCTTCTTCCTTGGGGCAGAGTACAAGCTGCCGAAATGAATTCAACTCATCTCACTTCGGCCCCAGCCACTTAAATTCCCTGTTGCACCAATTGCCCTAGTCCTGGAGTGCAGCTGCCCTGAGAACTCGTGAACCCATTCACACAGGTCTCTGTCAAATGTGCCACTTTCTCAAGCAGTTTTTAGCTTCTGTGATGTCTACTTTGAACTTTTTGCAAAGTATATCCTTAGCATTTCTTCCAGACTTAAGTGGCATGCCCTGTATAGTCAATTTTTAGTAGCTTTGAAACATTTTTTTTCATTAAAATAAAAGCCACAGATTAGTGTAGATGGTAATTAAAAGTTAGTACTTTTTGTCCATACTTTTCCCTGCCCATGCACTATTGAAAAGCGTGGGAGAAGATTGCTTGGGAAATTACTATCACAAAGTATGTTTTAAAATGGCTAATTATAAACATTTTCTCCTCTTTTTGTATCACTTAGTGTTGAAATAAGGCAGAGAGGTAACTCAATTTAGTTCAAAAGCCATTTTCTAAATGAGAGGAATTAGCTGAGAACTGGTACATTAATAGACACTGCCAGTGGCTGTATTCTGCATACAAAACACTTGTTCATGTTTTCCTTGACCTCCTTTGATTGTGCCCAGCACTAAGTTTATACTGAATGGGCTCAGTCTGGTCTTTGGCAAGCATCAGGGAGTAATGAATAGTGGAACATCGAAAGGCTTAAATGTCCTGGCACAGGCCCTGTGTCAGTATGATGAGCTAACCACAGCATTGTTCAATGAGAAGGCCCTGTGTTCCTTTGGAAATAAAATCTTGGCTTGTGGACAGAGGTCTATGTACACACATTGAATTTCTCTGTCTTCCAGCTATGCTATTCCATTCATAATTAAACTTTGAAAGCAAAGTTCTGAAGAGGTTCTTCAATGAGCCTCTCCTCTGAGTATGCCCAGAAACAAGTGGCTGATGTAAAAATGGCATAGCCCTACTCTTATTTGGGAGCTCTCTGAAATTTAAGTCCAAAGACTTGAAGAACAAACTCTTTAAGCTGGAGAGCAGTGTAGACATTCACCGTTTTTCCCCCAAAAGGTCTTCCCTCTGAAAGCTATGGTAATCACAGATTTTTGCTGCAGAATTTCTGATATTCTGATCTTTTATGTTTACAGCTCCATCTGTATTTGTAGTGAAATATCTAAATTTGTCTCAGTACATCTCAATTCCAAGAATGAATTGATCTTCTTATGAGCAGTTTCCCCTTGAAAACAAAGAAAGGAAGGAAAACTAGGCTCTAGAGATGTTTAAAGCTATGACGTTATAACTTGCCTTTTCTTTCTAATTTTTATTCTTAAAAATAGAACAAAAATTTTATAGTCAGCGTCTGCCAGGAAGTACCTAAAGAAGCCAGGAATATTTGGGTAATAGAAACGTATGCTGTTGATATTGTAAATTATCAAGAAGAGTCTCCTAGAAGTCCTTCTAAAGCATATTTTAATTTTGTGTTATAAAACCAGCCACCTGGTAGGGTATAAACAGTTAAATAAAACCATCAATTATGCAAGTATTTTAAATCTGAAGATGTTTTAGAACTACTTATAGAAATGCTTACATAATAACAACATAATTTCTGGGATTTGCTTAAAGACAGTTTGATGTCAGGATGAGTAGGTCAGCATACAAAGGGAATAAGATTAGCCATGAATTCATTGTTGACCTGGGTGATGCATGCGTGCAAATTCTTATACTATTCCCTCTGCTTTTTAGATGTTGGAAATTTTTCATAATTAAAAGTTAAAAACTTTTTTTAGATGGTTCAGAATGATGGTTTCATAGAATGAAATGTTTTCTTGCTAAAGTAACATGGTGCAAAGCTCTAAACTACTTCATAATCTTTAAAAATGTGTATGCTATGCAAATAATACAATTGTAAAGAATCTATTTTTACTTCAGTGATTGCATTTAGAATGCTAGCTGTGAATATGGTTATAAAAACCATAGTATAAATAGTTTGATTCCTGAAATGCTTAGGTCATTGAGATAATTGGAATAGTTTAATTAGTTTCGAATATAGGTTATTCGCAGGTAAACAATACTAAAAACATTACTATTTTGGAATACATAGCAGCAAACCCATACTAGACAATCTAATTTCTGTGAGATGATCCAGAAAATGGTTGTATTCTTATGGTTACGATTTTTCATACCATTGTGGTGTTGGAAACATTTTGATTAATAAAGTATCAGTTAAGAGAATGAAAGATGATGAAGGAGTTAAGAATATGACATCCTCAGACTTGCCATTCTAGCATATTAACTATTTTGAGGTAAAGACACTTGATAAACAGCAGGGGTAAGAAGGTCACTCTGACCTTCCTTCTGTTTCTTAAAAGCAGGGGGTGAAATTTCCATGTGAAAGATGTCCTCCCTCCCTATACCAGAAGGAAAGTATCATTCATATCTAGGATGGTAAGTTGAGGCCAAGGAAAATCTGTACAAACAAACATGAAACTTCATCTCCCTAGTCCCTTCTCTACCCAAAAGGCTGTAGCCCAAGCCTCTTTGCCTTGTCACATTTCCACAGTTTACTGCTTTTTGTCTAAATTTGTCTAATCTTTTGTCTATAAATCAGTATCTAAATGCTCAACTCTTAACTGCATCTTTGGGTCTTCATTTCCCTATGAGATCTCCTGTGCCATGTAAATCTTATATTAAATTAATTTGTTTGCTTTTCTCTTGTTGATCTGTCTTTGTTCAGTTTAATTCTCAGGTCTAGCCTAAACAAACTATGAGGACAGAGGCAAAATACTGACCCCCTACAATGTTCTGTGTACCCAAAGTAACAGATAAATATAAATATATATCTACTTATATAATAAGCTGTTTTATACTTTATTTTTCATTGGCTTAGTTCAACCATTATTGATCAACTATATTAAAGTTCAGGTTTTTTAAAAAATGTAGTTATAGTATTGCTTAGTTGGAGGGTGGGCATATCTTGGTGGATTCCCATTAGGAAAGCTTTACTCTAATGAGGCTATTCATGTTGGTATTCCAGGAAATGGAAATATCAAGTAGTTGCTGGTAACTCTGAGTAAGCAGGATGAGTCTTTAATGACTCTGCTCTTATCTATTGCCACTCTCAGTATTTTCTCGAACATAGCAATTCAGAGCCTAAGTAACTGATCATATATTCTCTGAAGAATGCCACAACTTAGCCGTTAAGTTATTAGTGATGATAAACATGATATAAACATGTAAACATGTTATATTCATGTTTACAATCATTTACTTCCGCAACAGGAAAAAAATTATATTGTTTTGTTCAGCTTCCATTCCATTTGAGAAATATTTTTTTAAATACTGGTTTTTGTGGCAGGTTGACCCAACAAGTTGATAGGAGGTGAATCAAAGCCTTTATTTATTTATTTTCAGATGGGGTCTCACTCTGTGGCTCAGGCTGGAGTACAGTGGCATGATCATGGCTCACTGCAGCTTTGACCACCTGAGTTCAAGCTACCCTTCATTAAGAAATCAAATCCTTCATTAAGAAAAAACTTACCCTATGATTCATAGACTGTGCAGATAGACATGAAAGTCATATTTGCAGTATGTGATAGCCCAGATAAGATTTTTGTTTTTTTCAGAGTACTATCATCAGATATTTATTGAAGTTTTGCTGAAGTCTCTGTGTTTTCATCCATCTGATCATACAGTTGTCCATTTGTTCATTCAATATTCATTTAGTGGGTACTGTGAGCTTCTTCTAGGAGATGTAGTAGTGAATAATAGACAAGTTTTCTGCTGTCATAGAGCTTATGTTATAGGGATTATGGGCAGATAAATAAGAAACCTGTTAGTAGAAAATGTTATTCAGAGAATTATGGTAGCATGATGTTATGGAAAGAGAGATGCTAGGTGGTCAGGGAAGACATCTCTGAAGATATAATCTTTAGGCTGAGATCTGAATATTGACAAAGAGTCAGTCATGCAAAAATGAGTTGCTTAGTTCTTTTGTTAAAAACTAGAATGTTAGAGCTATGTACAACTTTCATAGTGGCAGGCTTTTGTCCAAATTATATATATATGTATTAGTCCATTTTCATACTGCCGTAAAGATACTATTGGAGACTGGGTAATTTATAAACCAAGGAAGTTTAATTGACCCACAGTTCCATGTGGCTGGGTGGCTGGGGAGACCTCAGGAAACTTACAATCATGGCAGAAGGTGAAGCAGGCACGTTTTTCACAAGGCAGCAAGAGAGGGAGAGAGAGAGAGAGTGAACGCAAAGGTGAAACTGCCATTTATTAAACCAGCACATCTCATGAGAACTCACTCACTATCCCAAAAACAGCATAGGAGAAACTGCCCCTATATAGGATCCAGTCACCTCCCACCAGGTCCCTCCCTTGACACCTTGGAATTACAATTGGGAGATGTGATTTGGGTGGGGACACAAAGCCAAACCATATCAATATATGTATAACCTTAGTTCTACTAGACTCATCAGTAAACTAGCTAAATGTCCCCCACAAGTGCCTTTAAATCTGCACCGCTCTTTCATTCATCAACACACTATAGGAGCTTTTTAACTTCCAGTGCAAAGCCCGAAGCAGAATGCTTAAGTTTGACTTACTTCTCTTGCCTTTTCATTCATTGTCTGAGGCCTGCCTGCCCTAACCCAGAGCTTCATACTGTCCTCCCATTGCTCAGACAGCCCCTTATTTCTTGATCCTTTTCCTTCCATACTCAGTGGCCATCCAGGCACATTTGTTGCATGCATCCCACACCCTATAAATAAGAAAAGCCAATTTTGTCTGCTTAATGCCAAATTCTTATTCTTCTGGAGTTTACTTCTGGATAATTTGATTCATCCTAAGCTGAGCCAGTGAGTGTACGAAAGTTTGACTATGTTCTCCTTCTCGGTCCCATTACACTTTCCCTTGCTTGTCAATCATATTTTCTCACTCCAGGGTAACATAAGCACATATTCCAGTGGTCTTTTGAGGCATCTCCCATACAGTTGGTATCAATTTTGAACTGCCACCAAAGACATTCTGGGAAAAATGGGCCTTGTAACGCTAAGATCATCCTATGTGGGTAACTGCCTAAATTAAGAGCTGTTCCTGCTCATGTCTGAAAAACACTGTATTTTCTATTTGCACAGGATCAGTGTTATTGATAATGAATTAATGGTTTCTTACTGATATGAAAAATGGTTTTGCTAATGCTCCATGTGTGGACTCTTCATGCCTAAATAAATAGCCACTTCAGTACATAAACAAAGGATAACTAACATTTATGAACAGAATCAGAATATTTCATGTTGCAATAATCATTCAGGTATTTTTGGACTCCTTAGCTTTATGGAATTGCAAACAAGAGTAACAGTTTTAAAACACTGAATCTGTATCTATGAAGATAACTAGATTGATATGGTAATCATGCTGTTTAAACAGATTTGGAGCAGTTTTAGCTCCTTCGAATTTTAAAGTTTTAAAAAACAATTTTATCTATATTTTTAGAAGTTGTGTTTTGGCATATAGAGTATGTCCATGTCTTGCAATGATTTTACCTGTCTGGGAAATAGATTTATCTGTTTTTCTTTTTTTGAGAAGACAGTTCTTTCCATAAAATTTCCTAGTTCTTTTCAAACAATTGAATTTGTGTCATTTTGTTCTGGCATCTGACTTAAAAGGTGAAAACTCTATAAATGATACCATTTATCGTATTAGTTCTTAGTATGAATAAAATGTAAGTAAATTTTCCATTTATTGCCTCTGGTCTAATAATAAAATTGCTAAATTTTATGTAATGGATTCCTAACACATTCTATATTCCTACACCAAATATTGTTAAGATTTGTTGAAGAATCAAAAAATTATCTAAATTGTCAATAAATTATCAAAACAGATGCTAGATAACATTTCGTTAATTTATTTGGTTAGCTACTTACTGATCTACCCTATACAGTATATAAGATTAGGACTAGAAGAGACTTCTTCAACAATTTCTTTGTTAATAGCTTACTAAAATACTTTATTTAAATTTTATTTAGATTGCGTTTTTCCACACAGTGGGCATAAATATCAAGCCCTTTCTTTCTTCCTAAGTGTGGTAAAGGTGAAATAAATACCATACATTAAGTGAGAAAGCATCTGAGGTTCCCACTGATATCTGTTCTCAGTTCTTTATTTTCATACTGTAGGTAAACATTTTTTTTTTTTTTTTATCATTTGATGGTATTTATAAAAGTTGATTTGGGACCTTTAAAAGTAGAATTCTGGTGGACACATGGAAAATGCTAACTATTAATAGGAAGAAAAACTCATGAACCCCCCCAAATGTAAATATATTACATGTTATGATTTTTAAATGAATGTTATAAGTGGCTTATTTGCTTTTTAAGAGGACTCACTTCTATACAAAGTAGAAGAGCTAAATATATCACTTATCATATTTGGCCAGAGAAGCAAATTTTTTCCTCAGTGTGATGATTGCTTTCCTACCAATTTTGAAATGCTCTGATAAAATGCATAAGAAATAGGCTTGCCAAGATAAACATTAAGTTGATTTTTCATAGACGGTTACTCATTTATTTTTTTGCATCCTTGTTCCTGTCAATTTTGATATAACCTTTCAAAATTTAGGCTCTTAAACTAATTTATATTTTTGCTTCAGCCTCCATGAGATTCTGAATCATAGTAAATAATGTAATAATTAGTCCCAGAAATGGTTTAGGCAATAACATTTTTAGAGCAGACTATGAGGGCCCTTTGCAGATTTTGAAAGGATCTATTTTCAATTACAAAAAGACCTTTCTTTCATAAAATAGTAGGAGCACATTTGCAACCTTATATTATTTGTCCACAGACCTGTTTTTATACATGAATGGGGAACTTGTAAATGTTCATGTGAATGAGCAGGATGAAGTTTAAAAATAGTTTCAGTATTATTTAAATATATTGAAGAGAGACGGAATGAATGTGAATAGGAAAAAGTTTCCTGGATTTCTTCTCCAAATAATGGAAAATTGTTACACAGTGTTAGACACTTGTCCTACGGGCATTTGTATGAAGGATCACCTAGTAGTCATCCCTCCTTTGTATGCCAGAGTTGAACAAGTTTCTGGACATAAGGTATACAGAGATACATAATTAATTTCATCCTTTTTATCAGAATGATGATTTTATAATTTGTGCAGAAGAGTGTTTCCCTCATGCTCTACATTTGCTTTTTATTAACTGAATGGTCAAGAGAGCTTAATTTGCACAAAACAATGACTGAGAAAAGCACACGCTACTATGAACTGTAGATTGTGTTTTATGCCTGTGTTTTAGTAAAGTAACCATTTAAAGTTGGAGAGCCCAAGGCTTTTTAACTGTTCAGGCTTCACATACCATGCTATGCGGAGGTACAGATTTTGATTTTTAATCCATAGACTTTATGCTATTATTTTAGAACAGGTGATCAAGAAACTACAAAGGAGAATATAGATATCTAAAATTAAGGCTTATAGTACATGCAGATGTGTTCAAGCTCCAACATCCTGAATCTGTGGTTTTCCAAGTATTTAATGACTTTGATTTTTAAAAATCACACTGTTTCTTTCTACATTATCATACATTTACATTACATCTTGAAATAAATTTAAGCATTAGAATAAAACATAGACACCCCACTGAGTTAAAGATTTTAAATCTTATTCTATTGTACTTACCCTTAGACAGATCCACCCACTTAACTCTGAGGTCTGCATATAATCTTCACTGATATAAATGCAACAAAATTACTAAATCAAAAGATGTTAAAAACTGTCAGTGTAGGATTGTGAACTTGAATGGGTAGAAAAGGAAATTATTCTAAGACAGTAAACACTGTATGATTAAATATTTTTTCATTGGTGACACTTAGGGAATATATAGTAGTGTAAATTACCTTTTCAGCTTTTCAAGATGAGTTTCTTATTAGAAATTCAAAGGAAATCTTTTTTAGTAATCATTTTAATGCTCCACATCAGTGAAGTCAACTTTGCTTCCTCATAAAGTTTTGTTTTTCATTAGTAATTTACTGACAAAATGCAGTGAGAGGTGGTGCAGGACTGAGTTTTCTAATAGAACTCAAGGGGGCAGTAGTTCCAGGGGAAGATAAACTGCACTAAACCACTCATTTGTGTTTTTTTAAAGTAGATTATAATATTTATTGGGAACATTATAACAGTTGGTTATGGCATGTAAGATACAGAAAATGGCATTTTTCAATAGTAAACTAATTACTGGTTTGTTAATAAATTATAAAAATTGAATTTTAATTTACTCTCTGGAAGGGTGCTTGGAAGTATGCCTGATGCATGTATGGGGAGAGGGCTAATGTGGTGGAAAAAAGGGATCTGCATATGTATTTTTTTTTTTTTTGGGACGGAGTTTCGCTCTTGTTACCCAGGCTGGAGTGCAATGGCGCGATCTCGGCTCACCGCAACCTCCGTCTCCTGGGTTCAGGCAATTCTCCTGCCTCAGCCTCCTGAGTAGCTGGGATTACAGGCACGTGCCACCATGCCCAGCTAATTTTTTGTATTTTTAGTAGAGACGGGGTTTCACCATGTTGACCAGGATGGTCTCGATCTCTTGACCTCGTGATCCACCCGCCTCGGCCTCCCAAAGTGCTGGGATTACAGGCTTGAGCCACCGCGCCCGGCCCTGCATATGTATAAGTTTAAAATGTTAATTGTTAAATTTTGTTATTGGTCTAAGTGAATGGTTTAGAAGAATGTTTTATTCTCCCTCTCTATTGCCAGTTTTCCGTATAGTTATTTCACACATTGATTATTTGTTTATATTACATGGGAATCAAAGAGATATATCATATTCAGTCTCTCCATTCATAGTCCTTTCCTCCAAACAAAAGAAGAATATCAAAATTCTCAAAATATGTCATACATCTTAACAGTATGCACAAATTCAGTAGTTACTGCTTATTTTCATTCTGTTCCCTTTGGGAAATACTCATCCCTCAGGTGTGTAATTGAAAAGGGCTGCCTGTGTACTCATTTCGGGGAAAGCATTTAATGAGACCTATAAATGGTTCTTGGCAATAGAAAGAAAACAACTTCAAATTTTGTAAATTGCATATTTACAAAAAAGATACACCCACTCGCCAGGCACAGTGGCTCATGTCTGTAATCCCAGCAATTTGGGAGACTGAGGTAGGCAGATTGCTTGAGCTCAGGAGTTTGAGATCAGCCTGGACAACATGGTGAAAGCCCGTGTTTCTTAAAACTACAAAAATTAGCCAGATGTGGTGGCACGTACCTGTGATTCCAACTATTCGGGAGGCTGAGAATCATCTGAGCCCAGGAAGTCGAGGCTGTGAGCCATGATCACACCACTGCACTCCAGCCTGGACAACGGGAGTGAGACCCTGCCTCAAAAAACAAAAACAAAACCAAAACCATTCAGCAGCTCCAGCCTCACTCTCTCATTTCTGAAGGCCAAGTGTTATCTATTCTCATTATATCCACCTTTCTCTGGAATGCTAAGGGTCATTCGAAAAAGTCCAGACTTCCACTGGTCCAGCATACTAGGAGAAGGCTTCATAGAGCTTCTCTGATCTTAAATTACAACGATGACACTAGTTAATTTTCGGTGGTTCAGCCCAATAAGTTTTAGTATGTAAAGTAGTACTTTTCTCAGCCTGGCAGATTACAGGACAGTCCCAAAACTAATGCCAGAAAATAAACAGATACTGTATTGACCAGGCAGAGGTGTGTGACACCTAAATTAACAAAGAAAACATGTTGTTATAGATTATTTTACTGTTACTAAAACTAAATATTTTGTATTGATATCCACGTTATTATTATAATCTACAACATAACGTTAAGATTAGAGCATACTAAAAATTTACAGGAATTCCTATATGTACCTCACTTTCAGTGAAATGCGTTTAAGCAAAATGCAGATTTAAGGAATTCACAAATTAAGTTAAAAATTCAATCTGTAAGCAGCAGTTCATTTCCTAGGGTCCTGCTGTGCTAAGCCTTGTTTTAGGGGAGTGTATAGGGTGTTTTGTGTGTAAGAAGTAGGGGGAAAGTGTAAGCCCTGATTCCCATTCTCAAGAAACATATTTAACAACCTATTTAGAGAAAAAGTAAGGTTCATATAAAACAAACAGCAGAGAAGCAAATAATAATAAGAAACCTGCAATAAAATGCCCAAGTGGGTAGGTATTAAAGGAAAAAGTAAAAGCAGACCTCCCTTTCCAAATCAAAGTGTATGCAAAACACTAACACAGAAAACAGAGAAATGCAATTTTTTATTACTGTAATTTTGTCATACAAGGTCAAATGTATGTAACATTTACTCAAAGCATTCAAAAAAATGAGGCCATTTAAATAAGTAGCAAAGGGACTGATCTGTGGGAAGGACTCAATAAATGCTAAATACTGTTGTTTGTATTAGTTATATATTATGTGCTTTGAATAGCCGTGGCAATATGCTGTTAGCCTCAGCTTTCAGTTTGTTTCTGTATTTTGTTCAGGCTGCACATTGTAGAGACGAATTTTGATTCACACAGAAAAGTAGTCGTACATGGTGAGGTTTTGTTTGGTGGTAACAGCTTGCTCTGCTAACTCACATTGTGATAGCCTTCAGTTAAATCAAGAGGGCAAGAAAAGAGTTTCTTTTAACCAGCACCCTCATGCACACCCAACAGAGGAAACAACAACAAAAAAAACCTTAGTGGCACAAGTTAAATAATTGGTTATTTTAGTAAACAAAAATAGGTAATAGTGACTGTGTGTTTTGTTTTCATGTTAAACCTATAAAATATAACCAGGCATTTGAAAACCCCTTAATATCCTCATGAAAAACTAACTTTCCTGTGGGGCGTCGTGGCTCACACCTATAATCCTAGCACTTTGGGAGGCCAAGAAGGATGAATTACCTGAGGTCAGGAGTTCAAGACCAGCCTGGCGAAACCCAGTCTCTACCAATTGTACACAGATTAGCCAGGTGAGCATGGTGGCTCCTGCCTGTAATCCCAGCTACTCAGGAGGTTGAGGCAGGAGAATCGCTTAAACCCAGGAGATGGAGGTTGCAGTGAGCCGAAATCGTGCTATTGCACTCCAGCCTTGGCAACAAGAGAGAAACTCGGTCTCAAAACAATGACAACAACAACAACAAAAGACTAACTTTCCAAGGTATGTGCTCTGAGAAACCCAGTAAGTCTTGTGAGATAGGGGGTCAACAAACCACGTAGTCCATAGGCCAAATCTGGCCAACATCTGTTTTTGTATGGCCCACATGCTGAAACTGACTTTGATATTTTCAAAGATTGAAATACATTTTTAAAAAAGAAAGAATTTATTATGATGTGAAAATTATATGGAATTCTAGTTAATTATCTATAAATTAAATTTTACTGGAACACAGCCATGTTCATTCACTTACATATTGTCTGTGAATGCTTTCCTGCTAGAGTGGTTCAGCATAGTAGTTTTGATAGAGTCCACGTAGCCTGCCAAGCCTGTTATTTACTATCAAGCCCTTTACAGAAAAAGTTTGCCAACCCCTTCCATAAGAAATATTAAGGTGGAAAAAGAGGGGGGACCATTAAATGCTGAAGCCAGGGAAGGCATCGTGAAAGAGTTGGTCTTGACTCAGGCTATTTGGGTGGACTAAGGAAGGTCCACACAATAAAGGAAAATACAAGAGAGAAAATGTAGAAGACTAAGGGTGAATGGCTGGCAGTGTTCAGAATACATTTTGGAGGCTGTACCAACAGAACTTGATGGATTTGAATATGGGGAGACAGTGAAGGAAAGAGGGATTTTACCTGACTATTTGGTTTTGGTTTTTCATGACAGGATGAATAGGGGCACCATTCTCTGAGATAGGCAACTTGGGAGAAGGGCTGTCAAAAGTTCACTCTTTGGCAGGTGGAATTTGAGGTGCCTTTGAGGCATTCATTTGAAATGTTATGTAAGTAATCTGTGTATATGTTGATTATGCATATCTGTGTATCAGTGACCTATGGATAAGTGCTGCTTTAGAGCCATGAGTATGGCTGAGAACACCAGAGATTGCTAATAGAGTGAGAAGGGAGAAAGGCATTCTTTTTTTTTGAGATGGAGCCTCACTCTGTCACCCAGGCTTGAGTACATTGGTACAATCTCGGCTCACTGCAACCTCCACCTCCCAGGTTCAAGCGATTCTTCTGCCTCAGCTTGCTGAGTAGCTGGGACTACAGGTGACTGCCCCCCATGCTCGGCTGAGTTTTTGTATTTTAGTAGAGACGGGGTTTCACTGTGTTAGCGAGGATGGTCTCGATGTACTGACGTCATTATCCGCCTGCCTCAGCCTCCCAAAGTTCTGGTTTTACAGGCGTGAGCCTGGAAAGTATATAGAGGAGAAGAAGAAAAATGGGAATAAAACTAGAAGAGTATAGTGTGGTAGAAGTCAAAGAAAGATAAGTGTCAAGGGAATGATAATGCTTTAGAAAAGTCAACAGAAAGAGATTGATGAATGTCCATGGATTTTGTGAAATGAATGTCTTTGGTGACCAGAGCAAGAAATGTTTCAATGAGGCAGTGAGACTTGAATCCCTAAATCATTGTTTTATCAAAGTTATTTATACCTTTAAATATATTAGTTGTAAAGAAAACCTATAATCCCAGGTGTGATCTTTATATTGTTCAGTTGATCTCCAACTTTACAATGGCAGTTAGTTAAAAATGGATTCACTTAAAAGAAATTTGCTTCTCAGCAAATTTTGACTGAAAACGTCTATTTCCCATCAACTAAATACTTAAATCTTACCCAGATTATACATCAAATCCCCTTTAAAAGCGGGCAATAATTAGAAAAAGGTTCTTGTTGCAACATTTACAGTTTTTTAAAGCAAAATTGGTGACTCATGAGAAATACATTCCACAAAGCCCTTTTCAATTTTAAGCAGGTTTTCAGCAAACTTAATTGTATTACTTCAATTTATTAAATAATGCCTTTCTGCCTTACCAAGACTGGCTCTGTATGTGGCTATAAGGAAGGTTGAAAAAGGGAGGGATGGGGCATATTGTTTCTTTACATGTGGCTTCTCATATGTATTTAATTGCTTTTCTTCTGCTTTCTTTTTTTAATAACGTGAAAGTATGTTATAATGTGAAAAAGGACAGAGATTGTATGTTACTGTTGGATTCTTCAGAAGCAGGCACTGAGATGGAGATTGGGGTATTAGATGTTTACTAGGGATCAACTTCCATAAAAGCAAATATGAAGGAAGAAGGATTGAACAGAGGTAAAATTCAAACTGTGATGCAATCACAGAGCTGCTTTAGCCAACCCAACAGGAACTCTCAAGCAAGCTTCCCCTGTTGGAGTGTCCTGCTTTAGGTTGACATGGATGAGTGTTTATGTCCCCCCTCACTCAGTGGCTGTTACAGGCTGCTATTTGGAAGAGGCTGGCTGCCGCCCCACCCAGTAGTTGGCTGCAAGTCCTTGAATTTGAAGAATGATCTGAGCAGTGCATCTGTCTCTACCACAGCATATTGTAATCTTCACATAATTGAGTTGAATACTTGTATACATTTAAATTGGTTTGGATCTTTTAAAAGCAACAACTTGCACTTACTCAGTCAAGGACTTAATAGGCTCATGTAAACAGAGGCCCAGGGGTTTTGTAGGCTTCAGAATTTCCTTAATCCGTCAGCTCCAGCTCCATTCGCCAGAGTGTTCTGGACGTTGTCCTGTTCAGAGCTTGGACAGTGTATGGAAAGTGTATGTCTTATTCAGTGTGCTTTTGCTGCAGCCGACCTTTCTGGTGGTAGCAAGGTGACCAAGGCCCCACATCTGCATACCATCCAGTGCAGGAGAGGAAAGACCATCTGGTGGTATGCCACTGTAGAGGTGAAAGGGGGTGACACCTTTCCTCACGAATTATAAGAGTCATAGCCAACATTCCTATAAAACAAGACAAGGTAGCAAAAGAAAAAACAATTTATTTAATCAGAGTTTTATGTGACATGGAGCCTTCAGAAATCAAGACCCACAGACCCAGAAAAACTGTTTATTTTTTATGCTTAGGTTTGATGAAGGATAGACAGCTGTGTTGAAATGTGATTGGATAAAAGGCTACAATCTAATGGTAATAGTTGGGAGGGTGGGTGGACCCACCAAGGCCTGTCTGTTTAAATTTTTCCTGGCCTCTTTGTGTATCATTTCTTCTTTCTAATTATGGGGCAGGACTTCTCTGGAATGAGGATCTTCAAGGGAGAAGGAAGAGAGTGACCTTTCTAGGTTTTATGGCTTGCCCTGGGGTTGAGGAATTCCAATTTCTATGATCTTCCATGGTGGAAAGATATTCTGATTTCTATGAATAACTTTGGTAGGGCAGAAGAAGGGTCAGGAGATATGAGAGAAGGTCAGAAAGACCTTGCTTCCAAGGGTCTTCCAATGTTCTGTATTATTGTTGTTGTTATCAAGACAGGGTCTCACTGTGTCATCCAGGATGGAGTGCAGTGACACAATCTCGGATCACTGCAGCCATTGCCTCCCAGTCTTAAGCAATCCTCCCATCTCAGCCTCCCAGTAGCTGGGACTACAGTGCATGCCATTACACCCAGCTGAATTTTTTTGTACTTTTTGTAGAGACTAGGTTTTGCCCTGTTGCCCAGGCTGGTGTCAAACTCTTGGCCTCAAGCAGTCTATCTGGACCACATGGGGTTGGAATAGTGGCAGAGGTAAAGAAGGCAATAATTAGCTTAGCCTAGGTTCAGCCATCTATTCTTGGAGCCACTAGTAGAGTCAGCTTGTCCTGGAATCCCTTGGTTTCCCAGTGAGAAACCAGGGAGGGGAGACCACCAACAAACAATGAGAAATGGATTTTTGGCAAATTCTTCTGTCTGTGTTGTTGTCAGATGATAATCAGTTTACTTTACCTGTATGGGCATAATTCTAGACCAAGCTACAAAAAAAAATCTTGGTTACTAAAAACCAATTATCTTTGTTTTTGAACTGTTACTTGTGGGTCAAATTAAACTTATAAACACTAAAGTTTTTATAACCTTTTTAAGTTATAAGTTTTATAAACTTATAAAAACTTATGACTAAAGCTGTCATAGAGTTGGACATCCAGTGAAGAGAAGGAGGAGCTATGCAAGACTATGAAGTCAAAATTTGAAATTGATATGTTTGACTTTCATCTTGTCTTTTTTGCTCTGGTTCACCTCTGGGTGAAGATAATTGAGGAAAAAAAGTGAAAGAATCAAGGAGCTTAGATAATTCAAAAATGTAAACCCAAATCAAATCACTGCAAGCTTTCTTTTGGGTCAAGTTGCAACTCCAAAGGGAAGAGAGAAACGAATAAAACTGGCATATAGGAATTGTAAGTGTTAAAATATTTATCTACGTTAAATTCCTAGTCTCATCTGGGACACCTATTGTATTGATGGAAGTAGACCCTATAAAAATTTCATTTTCTTGGAGATTTTATTAGGTTTTTTTTTTTTTTTTTCCCCCACAAAACATCAGCATTTGATTTCTCTGCCTTTACTAAATGGTTGAGATTGCAGGCTGACATTTATTAATTATACCAGATTTCTAGTTTTAATTAGAAAATCTCTTCTGAGACTAAACCTTTTTACCATTAGGCTGTTTGAAACCTATGAGATAAAAAGGGAGAGTTCTTTCAGAAAATTATTTACATGAATTTAATTAATGATTATAATCTCCATGGTCATTTTTGCAAAAGAGCATTTAATCCCTTAACCAGTTTTCATGATTTGCATTTTGCAAAAACGTGTTGGCCCTGCAGGCTTATTATCTCTGAGTTGTGTTTCTTTTCCAGATGAAACTTATTTTGGGTGAGTTTTATTTTGCTACTGCTCCAAGCCCCGTTTCATACCTTAACACCTGTTTCTCATGCAGAGCAAACCGATTGGTAGAAAAGTAAAGTTTGCTTCCTTTTGCCAAGACAGAACATAGCCCTTGGCAAGGTTACCTTTGAAAACAGTTTTTCATGCAGAGACCGTATACAAGTAGCATTGCTGTTGCCAAGATCCTCTGACTAATGAAGGGTCGGAGAGATGGTGTATTCTTTTTCATTGCTTGAGGCACGTATATGTGGCATTTCTTCTGAGAAAAGGCACTCTAGCGTTTCAAACACAAGCTAGAAGTTTAACCTTCCAAGAGGAAGGTCAGTGTTAGTTTTTATTGATAACACAGAAGAAAGCCACTTTATAAGAATATGAAAGATAAATTCTTTGCTAAGTAAAAACGATTAAACACACTGAGCTTTCCAGCTTTATTATGAAAATCAGTTTGAAACTATTTTACATTTTCAAAGTTGCTTTTGTTTTCCATCCTAGCTTGGGTGTCAGTCACATCCTTCATGTTGATGATGCTGAGCACCAGTCTCCAAGCTATGGAGACATAGTAAGGATTCCAGGCCCAGGTCCCTGTATACAGCTGTCTGTTCTGTTTTGTTGCTGTCATGCCATATTTTTTTTGGTTATGTTTAATCGTATTTTATGAGAATATTTACATTCCAGTATGCTTTAAGCCATCTATAGTTAACAACAGTTTCATAAACCAACTCTGAGGCTGTTGGGCATGATGGCTCAGGCCTGTAATCTCAGCACTTTCGGAGGCTGAGGCAGGTGGATTATTTAAGGCCAGAAGTTCAAGAGCAACCTGAGCAACATGGCAAAACCCTGTCTCAAAAAAAAAAAAAATTAGCCACAAAAAATATGGTGGGATGTACCTGTAGCCCCAGCTATTCAGGAGGTTGAGGTGCGAGAATGGCTTGAACCTGGGTGGCATAGGTTGCAATGAACTGAGATCACACTACTGCACTCCAGCCTGGGTGACAAAGCAAGACCCTGTCTCAAAACAAACAAACAAACAAACAAACAAACTCTGGGATGATGCTTTGTTTCACAAGTTGTAAAACCCTAGAGAGCATTGTTTTGTGAGTTTACATGGAGCTAAGAAAAGAATGGAAAATATTTTATTCCTATATGCATGATAAAAGAAGCTGCTTTCTTAATATCTCTCTCTGTATGTGTGTGCAGGTGTGTGTGTGTGTATGTGTGTGTGTCTGTGTGTCTGTGTGCTCTGAGGTGAGGGTGAGGGAGAAGCCATGGAGATGGATTGTTTCTTGCTTTATTTTCCTTTTATTAGGTGGATGTTTTTCACATTAAATATTTTTACTATTTTACACCTTCTTAAATATTGATTATTTGGGGCTATAATTTTTCAGTTTTCTTATATCTTCCCCTCTTCAGTCATGGACAAGGGCAAAATAATGCATTAATTTTATAACATTTCAGCAATACTGCTACACAACGTTACCTTTTTAAACAAATGTAAATAGCTGGTTGAAAAGTACATTTCTTTAAATAACAAATTTTATTATCCCAATCCTACTGAAAGGCTCCACTTACCTCCAGTTATTAGAAGAATTCAACCATTTCACTTTAGTTCTACAGTCTTTATATTTCTTTTGGCCAAACATGATATGGTCACAGAAAGTTCAGTCATACAAAGATGAGGAAATAAATTCTGCAAAAGGGACTGGAAACAAAACAATAATGTTATAATTGTTTCATTATTACTATTATTATTTTTTTGATGTTTTTAAACAGGGATTTGTAGATGATCACTCTTGACTGTCATTGGGGTTCATGTTCTGTCACATTTTACAGATTATAAAGGAGTATTTCCAGAACTGGAAATAAGAAAACTTGAAAAAGCAGAGAGATTACTACTTTGTAAAATGTTGTCTACTGGGAAATAAAGGCAGCATGCCGGGTGGCTGCTTACACCTGTATGTCACTGGAAATTTTTAGAATAACAATGACAGTAACACACATGTTGAGCACTTGATATGTGTCAGCTGTTATTCTAAGTACTTGTAGATAATATTGACTCATTTAATTTTTATAACAATGCTATAAGGTGTATTACTGTGCTAGAGATAAGAAATCATAGCCAGGCGCAATGGCTGACACCTGTAATCCCAGCACTTTGGGAGTTGGAGGCAGATGGATCACTAGATCAGGAGTTTGAGACCAGCCTGGCCAATGTGGTGAAATCCTGTCTCTACTAAAAACACAAAAATTAGCTGGGCATGGTGGTACTAGCCTGTAATCCCAGCTACTTGGGAGGCTGAGGCAGGAGAATCGCTTGCACCTGGGAGGCAGAGGCTGCATTGACCTGAGATCACAACACTGCACTCCAGCCTGGGTGACAGACCCACAGTCATATTTCTAGGAAGTGATATAGCTGAGATTTAAACCCAGGAAACCTGAGCCCACTGTCCTTGGTCCTACTGCTGTTCTTTCCACACTATAGTATTAGCATTTTTTATCAGAGGGGGAAGTTAAGAAATCCTCTTTAATAATCCTCCTGATTTTTCATGTATCCTCCTATGTAAATGTATAACTGGCTCTGAGACACTGAGTAACTTTCCAAAGATCAGATTGTCAGAACAGAGGCATGATTATAGTTGAGCCTGTGCACCTTTTGGTTCCATGTTTTCTCACCCACTAGGCTTCTGCCCTGGTAACAGTACTGGAGGCTTATCTAATAGGAAGCCTCTTTTCTCCTACGCTATGCAGAGTTGAGAGTTGGGCTTAACTCCTTCCTTCTTGATGAACTTGCAGCCCAGAGTGTGATGTTCAGCTAAGTCAGCAGACTAGAAATTTACTTGGAGGCGGGTAGAATGGGGAGGGAAGCTGGACAAGCGCAGGTGGAGTGGAGCCTGGAAGAATGACTTGGACATTTATTTGTGAGGCAAAGCTTGAATAATATTTGAATATGTGGTTGTAAGGAGATCGTGTTACTGGTTCTTACCTTAGAAAAAGCAGTCTTAATGGTAAGGAACCCTAATTTCTCAAAATATAAATGCTGTGTTCACATTGTAAAATGAAAAATAAAATTCCAGGCTCCCCAACCAACTGAATCAATCCTTTCTTTCAGCCAAGGAGATTCTAAAGTAAACCTGAAAATCTAATTCAGGCTGTGGTGGGAAGGAAGAGTCAGACATGCCTCATTATACTCTCCTTCTTTAGGAATTCAGGCACAACTGACCACCATTAACATTAAAAAGAGATCTAAGACTGACAAAGCTGACTTTTTGTTGTGATAAGATATGAAATTCCAACCTGACTCTAGTGTAGTATCACATGACAGATGGCAGGCCTTGGTCAAAATTTTACCCCAAAATATATTTCTTTGACATATTTTGAAATGGCCTTACAAAGCTGTCTCTTATGAAGAAAATCTACAATCTGTAAAGAATCTCCTTCCCTTTCCAGATTTCCTTCTGATCCAGGAGAGATTAAAGAGTCTGGCACCTTTTTAGATCTGATAAGAGACATTTAACATCTATTCTCTCCAAACCTGCTACTTGGAGGCTTCATCTACATAATAAGAACCTTGGTCCCCAGGACCCCTTATCTTAACTCAGATACTCTTTTTTATTGATTCCATGTCTTTGGATAATAATTTAACTCCAACCAATTGCCAACTCGAAAATATTTGAATCCACCAATACCTGGAAACCCCTACATCGTGTTGTCCTGCCTTTTCAGACTGAACCAATGTATGTATGTATACCTTACATATATTGATTGATGTCTGCCTGTAACTTCTGTTCCCCTAAAGTGTATACACTCAAACCCAGCCACCTTGGGCACATGTTTTTAGGACTTCTTGAGACTGCTTTGGACCTTGGTCACACATAGTTGGCTCAGATTCCTTCAAATGTTTTACAGAGTTTGACTCTTTATCAATAACATGAATTTTGATATATGACTCTACTGATTTCAGATCTTGCCTTTACTGACAAAGTGCATGACTTCTGAACAAGATAGGAAATGTAAATGCTTTTGAAACATAAGAATTGTTTCCCCAATGGCAATTTGGTTGGAAACATTAATTTCAGAGGAAAATTCTATTCTTACTATAGATATAAATAATTAATAGAACAGATCATTATCCTTTGTATTTCTATGTGAAAATTAAATTTTAGTTGTAGGTAGGCTTTTATTTTTAAAAGCACCAAAAATTTAACCATAAGTTAAATTTATCTGGTTGTAGTTCTTTGCTAAGATATTTGCTTTAACTCATATTCATGGGGTTCCATCAGCCATATTCACAGTGTCACAGGGATACACTGAATAAATCTACTGCCTGCAGACAGTAAGTAGGTGGTGGTGTTCAATCTTATACAGAAGTGCTGTGTAATACCAAAACACTGTGCTTAAACAAGGCCTGCCTCCCTGCCTTGATTCTTAATTGGATCTGTGCTCTAGGGGGCATTAGGTTGAAGTGAACAAAAATGTAGAAACAACATTCCATTTTTGAAGCCAAGTTAGTTAATCACACAGTACATTTCAAAAGAGTAACTTCTAAGAAATCGTTGTGTAAATTAGGCCCATTGCAATTGCTGAGTAGTTAACATGAGACAAACCTGTTTTATGCAACCTAAAATACTTTACAATTGCTACTTCTAAACCCTCTCTGAGATAATCCTCAAAACCTCATTGCTGGCACCCACAAAATAACCATAAAGTTTTTTTTTTAAAACTACATTGGTTATGTTCTTCCAGTGAGCCTATAATTACACATTTAACTTTTTAAGCAGAGGTTAATAATAATGATTTTTTAGTTTAAAGGTATTTTATTTTTCTCTAATACTTTCTCTGGTCCTTTTGTAATACAGAGGATTAAAGCATATGTAAGGAATGTTTTGTCTTTAACAGTATTGAAGCTTTACCCGGTGGCTTTCATCATATCGAATAACATCAAATACATTACTATTTCTAATTTTATTTTAGTCAGTAGTCAGCAATTGTATCTTTAGGCTTCCTATTTCAAAAATATGTCAAAAATTCTAAAAAACCCTTTTGAGAGAGTTTCAGGATCACTTTGATCCATTATTACACAAACTATTTTTCAGCAACATAGCCTAGATACTCAATAAAAGTTTCCCACTGGTCTCATTAAGAATCACCCAGCTTTCTAGGCTGGGCGCAGTGGCTCAGGCTTGTAATCCCAGCACTTTGGGAGGCCAAGGTGGGTAGATCATGAGGTCAGGAGTTCAAGACCAGCCTGGCCAAGATGGTGAAACCCCCTACTAAAAATACCCAAAATTAGCCAGGCATGGTGGCATGCGCCTGTAATCCCAGCTACTTGGGAGGCTGAGGCAGCAGAATTGCTTCAACCCAGGAGGTGGAGGTTGCAGTGAACTGAGATTGCGCCGCTGCACTCCAGCCTTGGGACAAGAGAGGGAGACACAGTCTCAAAAAAAAAAAAAAATAGAAAAAAGAAAAGGAATCACCTAGCTTTCTAATAAGCATGTGTAGAGGCCTTCCGCTCTTCCTCTGAAGGTTGACTGAAAAATCAACTCACAAAAGGCAGATTAATAACAGAAGAGGGATTAGGCATGATGACTCATGCCCGTAATCCCACCACTTTGGGAGGCTGAGGCAGGAGGATCACTTGAGCCCAGAAGTTTGAGACCAGCCTGGGCCACATAGTGAGACCCTGTTTCTACAGAAAACAATTAGATCGTTCATGGCTGCAAGATTGAGGCTTCAGTGAGCTGACTGTGCCACTGCGCTGCAGCATGAGCAACAGAGTGTGATCCATCTCTAGTAATAAGTAAATAAATAAGAGAAAAGGTATACAATGTATTAATCTGTACACAGGGAGCATCACACAGTGATTACCCAGTCCCCACCCCCCCATTGGAGTACAGAAGCTTAGATACTGTTAATATATTGAGGTTACAGAAAGAATGGAGGCTCAGAGCATAGTCAAAAACAAGTAATGGTGATAAATCAGTGGCAAGGCAGGTTATGGGAGGGAGAAAAGAGGAAGCCTTAGCTAGCAAAGGTAGTCTTTTCATGTAGATGAAATCTCACAGGTAGCAGCCCTCAGAGAAAATAATAAGAGAGTAAACGTTTCTTTCAGATCTTTAAGGTGCCAGACTCTCAGTTAATCTTTCCTAGATACCCACAAGAGAAGACCTGCCTGCATCAATGTAGATTCTCTACAGATGCAAATTTCCCTCACAAAAGACAGCTTTGCATGGCTACTTCTGTTTGCCGGCTTTCTGACAGTCATCTCAAAATATGTCAAAGAAATATATTTTGGAGTAAAATATTTAGATTTCCTTCAGTTCCCACTTCGAAACTTTAAAAAGTTTCACATATGACAACCAAGCTGATAACTTTGGAGAGATTTGGGTTAGAGGTTGTTAGAGATAGACAAAGGAAAGGGAAAACAACTTGAGATAAGCAAAAAAGAGCAAATTTAAGTATGTCATCTCATATCTTCTTGAATCAGTCTCTTACTCCTGAAAATAGATTTGTTCAGTTGAACAGCTGTGTCCCAGTCCAGGTGGTGGCATTGCAGATGGGTGAGGCTTCTCTATATGATGTAGGCAAACAGATTTTTAACTAGAGGCATTTCTGTGGAAACATAAGAAAAACAAAGGTTAATGTCTGGAGTAGTTTATAGACTAGTTTTTTAGAGCCTCTGAAGTGTCTTCAGATTACAGTGGCAATCTGACAGATGTTTCTGGATGGTAGTTTGAATCAGGTGTTTAAGTGAACTTTCTGAGTAGTCGATACAGCAGCAGACATGAAAGCTGTTTATATGTAAGTTGGTGTGTGTTCTCCTGAAGTTCATTTAAGTTGTTTAGCTTCTGTTTTCTGGGCTTTAAGAAAAGCACAGTTTTAATTTCTAGTGATTTGAAGTTAGAAGAAATGGAAGAAAAATTTGAAAATATTAGTTTGGAGACTTGTAGCCAAGAAAGAATTCAGGATTCAGTCTAAATTGTAGACAAATAATAAAAACTCAAAAACAATGGACCAATACAAAAATGGGTATTTTCTTTTTTTTCCTTTTTTTTTTTTTTTGCAATAGGGTCTTGCTTTGTTACCAGGCTGGAGTGCGGTGGTGTGAACATGGCTCACTGCATCTTCAATCTCCTGGGCTCAAGGGATCCTCCTGCCTTAGCCTCATATGTAGCTGGGACCACAGACACATGCTACCACATCTAGTAAATTTTTTGATTTTTTGTAGAGATGGGGTCTCATTTGTTGCTTAGGCTGGTCTCAAACTACTGAGCTCAAGTGGTTCTCCTGCCTCAGCCTCCCAGCTTGCTGGGATTATAGGCATGAGCCATCATACCCAGCCTGTAATTTTCTTTTGAAACATATTTTTTTCTCTCCAGCTGTTGTGGAAGAATTTCACCTGACAAGAAACCCAAAAGGCACTCAGAGGGTCGGAGGAACACAGTTTATTACACCAGCGGGCCCAGACGTGTTTGTACCCAGAGGTCTGGACCCCTCAGCCTGGAACAGCACACAGCTTTTATAGATTAGGGGCAGGAGGAGTAACTCAAAGTTTTAGGCAATGTGGCAGTTTCTCAAGGGACTTCCTAGTGAGCAAGCAGGAATCAAGTGTACAGAAGCAGATAGTGGTGGTTAGTCGGGCAATCAGGAGATTTTTCACAAACTTTTCACTTCATTCCCCCCTTTGATGCTCTTTTATGAACTATATAGAGCATCACCCTTGTATTTCAGTTGAGTTTGGTGGCTGATAACCCCAGAGGGCTAGCAGATGGGCTGTCGTTTTCTTGACTACTGTGGCCTTGATGAAGCGCTGGAGTGCGCTGACTAGGCAGGGGCTGAAGGTGAGGGCCATGAAAAGCATCAGTACAGACCCTAAGAAAGGCAGGACCCATTGAGTCTAAGCTCTGAGTCCTGGGAAGCCCCAGAGGCTTTCTGACTCCATGCATCACCTTTGAATGCAATCCCTCAGTTCCTTGACGTTTCCTGTTACAATTCCTGACTGATTAACATAGTAACAGCATTCTTCCAACAAGAAGAGTCAGGTACCGCCTTTTCAGCTGTGAGTAAGTCCAAGGCCCTGTGGTTTTGCAGCACCACAGCTGCTACAGAATTTAATTGGTTTTGCAAGGACATTAGGGAGTTGGCCACCTTTTCCATGTCTTCATTGAGTTCCCGGGACAGTTTATGAAAGAAGTGGGCTGAAGTGCCGATGCCTCCTGTCCCGGTGTCTATTCTGGCTGCTGTGCTGGTTCCTACCAGGAGGGGAAGCAATACAGCCTGTTTGGACCGGTAGTGGGGATTTAGAGCCATCTCAAATTCTTGGTCTGTTGCAACTGAGATTTCTGGGGTTAAGAATGCTCAGATACATACTCCGGTCATATTTCTGTCTAAACAAGTATACGCCTGTCTGCCACATATGAAGAAGATACTTGGGGGGGAACACTGGACCTCCGCATTGGAGAGGCTAACAGTAGTAGTGCAAGGGAGGCTTGGGAGGTTGCCGACTGGCAAGTTCCCTCTGGGACTCTGGACACAGGTGAGGTTGGTTTCTACCTTCATGAGTACATTCTTGGCTACTGGTCCTAGCAAAGCTGTTTGGCTGTCCGGGAGAGATTCCAACCATAAGGGACTGGAGTAGCCATAAATATTACCTATTGGAGGGGGAGTTATAACCAGCAAGGGTTAGTGAGATTAGCCTCCCCTTGTATATATTGATAAGCTGTGTTTAGAATTTGAGTCAATTGGACATCAGTTTCTAAGGGCTGTGTAAGCCTTCTAATTGCTGAGAGATTTATGCTTTAGTAGGGCATTATAGCCCTGGCTAGTTTAATAAGTTTATTTTTAACCTCTTGGATTTGTTTTGTTTGGGCCTGGTTCTGAACCCCTGAGCTGTGTGACATCCCATAATAGGTGTAATAGGTCCAGCACTGGTCCTGACCCCGCCTGCAGTATCTCATTATTGGGCAATCAGATTTTTCCATTTTTCCTGTCCAATAGGTTTTTGGGTCCAGGCCTGTGAAGAGCTTAGGGCTGCCTTGCTTATAGCAGGTGGCCTTCATATAGGAGTAAGGGATGAAAATGCCTTTGATTTTGCATGTTTCCAGGCACAATGGGTGCAAGTGAACTAGGGTCCCGCACAGAAGGAGGAGGGGAAGAAGCAAGACTGACAGCAGAGGCATCCATGTAGTGTAGGTGTAGATAGGACAGTTATTTAGAACATCCTCCCCTTACTAAGTTTGCCATAAAGAACATCATGAACAAAATAGAAAGTAACACTCTACACTAGGCATGGGCAAGGAATGTCCTTCAAGGGATGGCAACAATGACAGCACAATAGCAGAACAGTAAGTACTGCCAAAATAGCACCACATATTAAGATTTCAGTCCACATTTGCCTATTCAATGAAGACTCCTCAAGCTTCGGCTGTGCATTGACTAGTCAGCTTCTGTTTGTGTGACTAGAGCAGGCTTCACGAGTCCTCAGGATTCAGCTTGCTGGAGAGTGATTTTCATAGGGCACTGGGGATCTGGATGTGGGGTCCATAGGTCTGGTGAAGCATCTCGGTAGGCCATTTTGGCTCTGGAATGGTGAATCCACGGAACGATTCCTGTAACTTTGAGAGCAGATGGAGTGACAAGGATTACAGTATGGGGCCTTGTCCAGACACATTGGAGGACTTCCTTTTTCCAATCCTTACCCAGACTTGGTCCCTGGGTTGGAAGGGATGTACTGGATTGGCTAGGGGGATGGGTGCTCTCTCTATTACAAACTGGTTGACCTACGACAGTATTTTTCCCAATGCCTGTAACTGATATGATATGTCTCCTAGCTGTCTGGGGTCTCCCCATACTTTGCTGATCAAGTAGGGGGGCCTCCCGAAGAGGATTTCGAAGGGTGAGTAGCTGGTGGATTCTGGTGTGCACTGTGACCATAGCAGGGCTAAGGGAAGCATATCTACCCAGGAATCCTGGATGTCTTGACATAGCTTTGCCAGTGTAACCTTTAGGGTTCGATTCATGTGCTCCACTTTCCCTGAACTTTGTGGCCTATAGACCGTATGGAGTTTCCATTTGATTTTGAGTGCGTGAGAGTTTGGATGATCTCTGCGACAAACGCTGGCCCGTTGTCACTGTATAGGCTGAGTGGAAATCCATATCGGGGAACAATCTCACAGAGTAAGATTTTTACTACTTCTCTGGCACTTTTAGTCTTGGTCAGGAGTGCCTCGGCCCAACCTATGTATGTGTATACAAGAACCAGTAGGTATTTGTACCCTTTACTGGGCTCGATTTCAGTAAAGTTCACCTCTATGTCTTCAAAGGGGTAGCTCCCCATTCGTTGCACCCCTGGAACCAGTTTCAGCCGCTGTGTGGAGTTGTTCTTAGCACAGGTTAGGCTCTGGTTGCTCACTGTAGCACAAAGTTTAGGGAGGTGTGCAATGTAGTAATATCTGTTGAGTACAGTTCCCAGGGCAGTCTTGCCTAGGTGGGTTAGACTGTGGCATGAGTAATGACAGTGTGAGCCAAGTTCTTGGGCACCAAAGGTCTGTTGTCAAGGAGTAGCCACCATCCCTCTGTGCTCTGTTTTGCCCCCTCCTGTTGCGCCCATTTATTTTCCTCCTTGGAGTACTCTGGCTTTCCCAAATCCTCGCAGAGCCAAGGGGTGACTGTGAATAAATGGGTGGGGGTTTGTGCTGGATCTTCCTGCATCGTGGCTGCTTCAGCTTCTTGGTCAACCAGCTGGTTTCCCATGGAGATGAGATCTGTTCCCCTTTGGTGGCCCTTACAATGTATAACGGCTACCTCTGTGGGTTTCCAAACTGCTTCTAACAATTTGAGGATTCCTTCCTTGTTTTTGATTTCCCTTTCCCCCTGCTGTCAGTAATCCTCTTTCCTTGTATATTGCCCCTTGTATGTGGGCTGTTGCGAAGGCATCCTTGGAATCAGTGTAGATATCGGCCATTTCATTTTCTGTATGGCACAGGGCCTGGATAAGGGCATATAATTCTGCCCATTGTGCTGACTAGCCTTTGGGCAAGGGAGCCGCCTCGATCACTTTGGTGGCAGAGGTGACTGCATATCCCACATACCTTTCTCCGTTTTGGACGTAACTGTTCCCATCGGTGAACAGGTTCAAATCTGCTTTTGAGATTGGAGAGTCCTTGAGATCTGGCCAACTAGCAAAAACTTCATCCACCATTTCCTCACGGTCGTAATCCAGAGCGCCTTCTTCTGTAGGCAGGAACATGGCAGGGTTCAGGCCACACACGGTTTCAATGGTGACCTGAGGGTTCTCACATAGAAGTCCTTGGTAGTGGCTTAGATGGGCATTTGAGAGCCATCGGTGTCCCTGACTGTTCATGAGGTGGACACTGAGTGTGGCACTTTGATATGAACAGTCTGGCCCAAGGTTAACTTGTCAGCTTCCTTCATCAGAATAACCATGCCAGCTAAGGCTCGGAGACAAGGGGGCCATCCTGACGCCACTGTATCTAGCTGTTTGGACAGATGTGCTACTGGTCTCTGCCAAGGCGCAACAGCTTGGGTGAGGACCCCAAGCGCCATTTTGTTCCTCTCTTGAACAAATAGATTGAATTCCTGAGTAACATCTGGAAGCCCTAGCGCTGGGGCACTGTGGAGTAGCGCTTTGATTTTTTGGTAAGCTGCATCCTGGCTATTACCCCATTCAAGAGGTCTATCCTCCAGCCCAGTTAGTGCCTCATAGAGGGATCTTGCTATGTCTGAGAAGCCAGGGATCCATATGTGACAGAAGCCTGATGCCCCGAGAATCTCTTGGAGTTTCCGCTTGGTGTTGGGAGTGGGCATGGAGCAGATTACTTTCTTCCTCTCCAGTCCCAAGGACTGGTGGCCTTTGGTGATGACAAATCCTAAGTACCACACCTGTTGTCTACAAATTTGAGCCTTTTTCCATGAGACTTTGTATCTCGCCTCCGTGAGATAGAGCAGCGCCTTGGTTCCCTCCCAGCAGTTCTCCCGTCTCCTGTTGGCGAGGAGTAGGTCGTCCATGTACTGCAGCAGTATGTGGTTGAGGTCCTCTCATGGGAAGGCAGCTAGGTCTGCAGCGAGTGCATTGCTGAACAGTATGGGAGAGTTTTTGAACCCTTGGGATAGATGAGTCCAGGTTAGTTGTGTCTTCATGTTTGGGGGTCTTCCCATTTGAAGGTGAAAAGTGGCTGGCTTTTTGATGCCAGTCATAGGCAGAGAAAGACATCCTTTAAGTCCAAGCAACGGAACCACTAGTCCTTGGAGGGAAGTATATGGGTTAGGAACCACTGGATGGAGGGTGATTGCGGCACTGTTAACCGCTCTCAGGTCTGCACTGGGCAATATCCCCTGCCGGGCTTTTTGACTGGCAGTAAAGGGATGTTCCAGGGAGACTGGCATTCAACCAGGATTTCCTCTTTTCTGAGCTGCGAAATGTGTTCCTGCATTCCCAGCAGGGCCTCTAGAGGTATCAGGTACTGTCTCTGTCTAACAGGAAAGGCTCCAGGCTTGAGGTCAATTATTAGCAGCACGTTGGCCTTAGCCATTCCTGTGGGGTTCTTTTCTGCCCAAACTGCAGGGAAGGCATCTGGAAGTTCTGATGGGTTTTCTTCTGGCCTCTCAACGGTGTGCAGCTTCCATTGACTTTCATGCAGAGGAGTGACTGCCAGGATCAGGCCCTTCTTGGGCTCACCCAAAGTCAGACTCGCCGACCCTCCTGGTTCAAAGGTAATCTGTGCCCCCAGTTTACTTAGCAGGTCACTCCCTAAAAGGGGAACAGGGCATTCCAGCAGTTAGAGGAACTCATGGCGTATCTGGTGACCCTCTAATTGACATACTCTGTTTTGACAGAATGGCTGGGGCTCTACCTGGCTGCCTCTTGTTCCTACTATGGCAGACTTCCTGTTGCCAAACGGGACAACAGGAATGGTGACAACAAAGTACTCTGCCTCAGTGTCTACCATAAAGGTTATTGGGTAGCCCCCGACTTTCATCTTGACCGTGAGCTTGCAGGGGCCAAGTTTTATAGAGCCTGGCCTGTCCTAGTCTGAGTCTGTCCCGGCCATACCGATCAAGTGGGTCGGGTTAGGTTCTGGCTGGTACTTTGCCTTTCCTCTGGGGAGTGCCCCACTTGGGGTTGCCCACTTGGGGCACTCGTTCTTCCAGTGCCCCACCTCTTTGCAGTAGGTGCATTGATCAGGCTGTAGGGGGGCATTTGGACTTCCCCACTTTGCGGAGGGGCACCGGGCACCAGGTCAGATCAGGGCAGCTAAGAGCCATTGCCAAAAGTGTCACCTTCTGCTTCATCCATTTGTCTGCCTCCCCTTGTGCTTGTAGGTCTTGTTCACATAGACTTTATTGGCAACCTCCAACAGCTGAGTGGTATTCATTCCTGCAAAGCCCTCCAGCTTCTGCAACTTCCAGCGAATGTCTGGACCTGACTGGGCTACAAAGGTGGCTTTGACCATCTGCATGTTCTCAGGCGCCTCTGGGTCAAACAGGGTATATATCTGGAAGGCTTCACAGAGTTGCTTGTAGAGGTGACTGTGGGTTTCATCTGGTTTTTGAGTGACTGCTGCAGTTTTTGACATGTTGGTCAGTTTTCTTGCTCCCTCCTGGCCTCCTCTGAGGAGGGCCTCCTGGTAATGCTGGAGGGAGGCTCTTCCCACTTCAGTGTTAAAGTACTAATTAGGCTTGATGTCAGGTGTGGCCTCCACAACCTACTGGGCCGGGTCCAGGGCCCCAGTGGGGACTGTTCTTCCAGCCACTTATGGGCTTCAGTCAGGATGCGCCTCGACTTTTCTGTGTTGTACAGTGTGAGGAAGAGCTGGCGACAATCATCCCAGGTGGGCTGGTGCATTTGAAAGACAGATTCTAGAAGGTCAACCAGGGCCCGAGGCTTCTCTGAGTATGCCAGAGTGCGGTGTTTCCAATTCAGGAGATCCATAGTACTGAAGGGTTGTTAGTAAAGGATGAGCCTTCCCGGCTCGACCGTTCCATCGTCTGTCACAGTGCGGAGGCAGGGAGGGGACGAGTTTCCCGCAAAGGCATCTGGAGGGCCAGTGCTGGCTACGAGTACCGTAGGCGCCTGGGCAGGGTTATTCCGGGGCGCGAAGGCTCCGGACTGGCCACGCCAGGCTTGGTGGTCTCTACCGACACAGGAGACATCTCGGGCAGGTTGGGAGGGGCTGACGGTGCAGCCAAGGGAATGTACGGAGGCGACGGAATGTCTTCCTTGTGGTCACCCTGGTGGATAGGTCTTTTGGACCCCTTAGTCACCTGAGCCACAAGGACTTTGCACTTTCCCTTTTTTACAATATGGAATCGAACCCAAAGTGGCAAGGTTTGAGCTACCTCCAGCCAGGAGTTGATAAAAGAGAACTGGTCTGGGTGTCCATGACTGCTGGTGACCACTTTCCAAGCAGCCTGAACGGTTTAGACATCTAAGGTTCCTTCAGATGGGAGCCAACATTAAACATCGGGCACTCTACTTCACAGAGAGTTTTTAGTCTTTCTGGGGTCATTTTGACCCCATAATCTCCAGAGAAGCCCTTCCTAAAGTTCTTGACCATACAGTCTAAGAGAGGGTTTGACTCTTTCCCGTGATGTGCGCCTTCCTCTGGCCAGTGGCGTGAGACAGACAAAGGGAGGGGGTGTCCTGTTAAGGACCACTCAGGTTCTCGCCTGGCCTTGCCCCTCATGGGAAATTTAGGTGCCTCTTAGCATTGGCAGGTCGGTATAATCCCTTGACTTGGATTGACCCCAACCAGATACTGCCCTAAGCCTTATGAGATTGCCATGGAACCGCAGGTTAGGGCCCACTTGGACTTTGTAGTTTGCACCGTGGAGCCACAGACTGGAGTTTCAAGGGCAAGCCCTTGAGCTCCGCATTCACTCACTTACACACACACGTTACAACATTCCCACCCTAACCCGGAGAATCTACTTGCAGTCTCTAAACGGAGACCCCGGGAGGTGATCAAGCTCCTCTACTGTCCATAGATGGGTCCTTACCTTATCCGAAGCTCCTCATAGTTCAGTCTATCCCCTCCACGAGTTGAGTGAGCGGCAACACTGGAGCAGCAGCAGTTTGCCTGCCAGGGAAGAAGGCCCTGGTGAAAACTACAGTGGGGGGGCCCTGCCTCATTCCACAGTGGGGAACAGATATGCCATCCGGCCCTTTCTGATCCCAAACCTGTGGCTCAAGGGGCCAGCATGGTTGGGTTTCTCGGTCAGGGAACCAAATGTTGTGGAAGAATTTCACCTGACGAGAAACCCAAATGGCACTTAGAAGACCAGAGGAACAGTTTATTAGGCCGGCGGGCACAGACAAGCTTGTACCCAAAGGTCTGGAACCCCAGCCTGGAACAGCACACAGCTTTTATAGATTAGGGGCAGGGGGAGCAACTCAAGGTTTTAGGCAATGTGGCAGTTTCTCAAGGGACTTCCTAGTGAGCAAGCAGGAATCGAGCATACAGAAGCAGATAGTGGTGGTTAGTCGGGCAATCAGGAGATTTTTCACAAACTTTTCACTTCACAGCCCCCTATTTCTACTAGAGGAAATCACAGTAGGATTAACTTATTTGAAAAATAAATTTTAGTCTTATTATACTTGGCCTGATTATTTGCATTAAGAATAGTGGTTGATCATGTGGGCTCTTTTCAGTTGGCTTTACTGAAACAATTTATTTTTCTTTTCTTTTTTAAATTTTTTTTTAGACAGAGTTTCATTCTTGTTGCTCAGGCTGGAGTGAAATGGCACGATGTTGGCTTACCGCAACCTCCACATCCCAGGTTCAAGCGATTCTTCTGCCTTAGCCTCCCAAGTAGCTGGGGGCACAGGCATGCGCTACCATGCCTGTCTAATTTTGTATTTTTAGTGGAGATGGGGTTTCTCCATGTTGGTCAGGCCGGTCTTGAACTCCCGACCTCAGGTGATCCGCCTACCTCGGCCTCCCAAAGTGTTTGGATTACAGGAGAGACCACCGCACCCAGCCAACTGAAACATTTTCATAAGGGAGATGTTCATAAGGAATCTCAGATTAGACTTTTAATATCTGTGAGGCTAGGAGGTCAAGCCTAGTATTTACCATCAGACTTTGTTTGCTTGTATGAATTGGGTAAATTTTTTTTAAGGTCCCAAAATAACTTGGGGTTCCTGGACCTGTCAGAAAGTAATACTCTGTACTTGCCACAGATCAGGAACCTTGTAAAAGAACCATATAGACAAGGTACCAGACCAGTCTTTCCAAGGAGTTTTTTTATTGGGTCCATAAAGTTCCTTGAAGTAGTTCTTACGTATTTGAAAATGTGCCCTTCCAGTGAAAGCCTGAGTAAAATAAGAAGTCTGGCTAGCAAAAATGGCTTTGTTATGTAGATGAAGCCTTCCTTAGGGAGAATAGGTGGTAAATGTTTCTTTTCAGACTTTGAATGGTGTCAGACTCTCAGTCTCTTGTGGATCTGGGGAAAGACATAGAAAAGGGAGGGGACATGGCTGCATTAATGTGGATTCTCTATGGCTGCACACTTTTCCTACTTAAAGTAGCTTTGCAAGGCCACTTCTGCCTTATGTCCAAGCAGCAGCCATTTAAAAATATATCAAAGAAGGGCCAGCTCGGGGTTGGAAGGGTTGGAGAGGGATAACATGGGGAGAAATGCCAGATATAGATGAGGGGGAAGGATGGAGGCAGCAAACCACCTTGCCATGTATGCACCTATACAACAATCCTGTATGATCTGCACATGTGTCCTAGAACCTAAAGTACAATAAAAAAAAATAAAACATATATATGTATATCAAAGAAATGTATTTCAAGGTAAAATATTTATTTTTCTTTAAAAAAATCACATTTCATGCTTTTTAATAACTTTTCTGAACAAAACCAAATTTCCTGTACCTTACTTATAGAATTGTTTTTCTTATACATAGGAATTTTAATATTTATGATTATTACAATGTTAACTCTTAATAACACTTATTTTCAGTGAAAAATATATAAAGTAAGCCATTTTAATTATTTACCAGATGCAGAGCCTAGGATAAAGCACAGAGGTATGAAGGCAGTGCCTGGACAATCTAATTTCTCCCAGCAGGGCCAAGATCCAATCCTGAGTCAGGGAAGACAGGTCCTGGGTGTTGTGCCCAGGCCTTACATTGGTCACTTCTCTAAACCTTAGAGTCTGAAAGCTCACATCCAAAGATAAAAGCTCAAAGACAAATTAAGCAGGTATGAGAAATATCACAGACACAACAATATTGTGACCTTAAAACATCTAGCAGAGATAGTATAAACCTGTCTCACTAAACAATCCAGGCCAAGATGTCTAAATTTTGAAGATTTTCTATTTTATTTTACCAACACTTGTAAAACTATCTTTATTTACCAAAGATTACTACAATTATTGGACTTGAAAAGCATTTGGGCTCATTTCCTTAATTTTTGAATACTCATTTATTTTATAAGTCAATTTGGCATCATAAAGATAATATGTAAACATAGACGTATACACATATATGTACAGAAATACAGACAAACACAAATAATGACATTATAACTCTGACTTTGAAAGTTTAGCTATGAGAAAGGTCAAAGTCACTAGTTTTAAAAGGATGGTTGGATTCAAACTGTGCCTTTGCAACAGGAAAAAGTAAAGTTTGTCTGTCTCACATGGTTGAAGCCCTTATGGAATTTTAGAGAAAACAGAGTGGCAAATTTTCATCTCAAAGCACAGAGACTGATGGAGAGTTTAAGCTTAAAGATGATTTTGTGTTAGAGGAAGATTAAAAACGATGCTAAGCTAGCACAAAAATCACAGGAATTTACCATAGGATTGTATAATAAGGCCACTTTCATTTAGATAGATAGCTTTTAATTTGATCTGTTTCCCAGCTGAACCACTGAGCTCAGGGCAGAGCCCATTAAGGAACAAGGCCAACAAAGTATTTTCAGTTTTTAGGGCCTAATACCTGTAATGTAAATATGTGAAAAACATGCACAGCTAAAGGCAGACCATCTAGATCTTTAAACAATAAAGAATTTCACTTTTACATGGAATCCTGGTTCCCCACAAAAGAGGAACATCATGGGACTTGACAGAGCAGTGCTTTTCCAATGCAATTTGCTACAAAGACATTTCTCTTAAGTGTTTAAACCATGCCTTTCTTATCTCAATGCACAAGGAAACCAGTAGCCTCCTGTAGTAATAACCATTTACTGTAAACAGCTGCTGTCAGCTACCTCCAAAACTGCAGCTCTCACCAGTGACTTGTCAGCCATCACAGACAGAAAGGTCAAGTGTTCTCTCACAGTACAAAGTAATCTCTGGTACCCACAAAAGCCAAAGCGATCAGGTAATGTAATACAAAAGAGAGCAGAGTTTTAGACCTGAGATGAATCTCTCCATGACTTTAGACGCTACAGGAAGACAGAAAAGGCAGAAGAGAGGTGAGTGGTGCCTTTTTTGTGTGTTCCTTAAGAAGTTTGAGTCATTAGACATCCCCTGTAGATCCTTTCATGTATACCTTAAAAGGCAAACAGGAAGAAAGATTAGAGATATAGTATTAATGGGAAAACAATTCATAAAAAAAGGAAGCAAACAGAAGGACGAAACACATAATTTTAAAAATGTTTTTAGTCAACTAAAAAATATTTAAAAATTCTCAAAACAGGATTCAAAAAGAGAAGAAGCAGAAGGTTCATTAAATACACATATTGAAAACTGGTTTTTAATTAAGCTGACCTCTGACCCACAGAGCTCTTAAAAAAAAATATTTTCAAATCTTTTAGCCAGGACAAGCTGCCAGTACTCCTGGCTTTTAAACTCTGTTTTATCAAAAGGTACTCTCCGAAGTTAAATGGGTACCCAAAATATCAAAGGCTGCACAAATTTTGAACCAAAATGGACCGCTCATATTAATGTGTACACTGGGAGCATCACAGTCCCCCAGTGGGTTGCAGCTTTTATACATTCTTGAGGTTCCAGAAAGAATAGGGGCTCAGAACACAGCCCAAAACAGGTAATGGTGGTAAGTCAGGTTACAGAAGCAAGAGGCTATGGGGGAGAGAGGAGGTTTGGCCAGTGTGTTAGCCTGTTTGCATTGCTGTATAGGAATACCTGAGACTGGGTAGTGTATAAGAAAAGAGGTTTATTTGGCTAACATTTCTGCAGGCAGTAGGAGGATGGCACCGGCATCTGCTTGGCTTCCGGTGAGACCACAGGAAGCTTGCAATCATGGCAGAAAGTAGAAAGGGAGCCAGTGTATCATATGGTAAGAGAGGGAACAAGAGAGAGAGGGAGGAGGTGCCAGGCTCTTTTAAAAAACCAGATCTTGTGTGAACTCATATAGGATAGCTCACTCATTACTATGAGGACAGCACCAAGCCATTCCTGAGGGATCCGCCCCCATGACCCAAACACTTCCTACTTGGCCCACCTTCAACATGGGAGGTTACATTTCGACATGGGATTTGGAGGGGACAAAAGCATCCAAATCATATCAACTAGCAATGGGCATCTTGTTATGTAGATGAAACCTCACAGGTAGTGGCCCTTGGAGAGAATCAAGGGTAAATGTTTCTTTCAGATCTTTAAGGTATGAGGCTCTCAGATAAACTTTCCTAGATCCAACACTTGAACTCAGGAGGCAGAGGCAGCAGTGAGCCGAGATCGCACCACTACACTCCAGCCTGGGTGACAGAGCGAAACTCCGTCTCAAAACAAACAAACAAACAAACAAACAAAACCTTCCCTAGATCCAGATAAGCGAAGGCCTTTTTGCATGAATGCAGATTCTCTACAGATGCAAATTTCCCCCAGGAAAAGCAGGAAATATATATTTTGAGGTAAATATGTTTTTATTTACCTCACATGCCCAGGAAGTACAATTCCTGCTGAACCATGACTAACCATCTGAGGTAAATATATTTTTATTTCCTTCACATGCCTGTTACCAGAAAGGAGTCCTGATCCAGACTCAAGAGAGGCTTCTTGGATCTTACACAAGAAAGCATTCAGGGCAAGTCTGTAAAGTGAAAGCAAGTTTAAGTAAAGGAGTAAAGAATGGCTACTCCATAGACAGAATAGCTCCAATGGCCACTGGTTGCCCACTTTTATGGTTATTCCTTGATGGTATGCTAAACCAGGGGTGGATTATTCATGCCTCCCTTTTAAGACCATGTAGGTAACTTTCTGATGTTGCAATGACATTTGTAAACTGTCATGGTGCTGGTGGGAGTGTAGTAGTGAGGACCACCAGAGGTCACTCTCGTTACCATCTTGGTTTCGGTGGGTTTTAGCTTTCTTCGTTACTGCAGCCTATTTTATCAGCAAAGTTTGTATGACTTGTATCTTGTGTGGACCTTGTATCTCATCCTGTGACTTAGACTGCCTAACCATCTGGGAATGCAGCCCAATAGGTCTCAGCCTCATTTTACCCAGCCTCTATCCAACATGGAGGCACTCTGGTTTAAACGCCTCTTACATGCCCAGGGAGTACAATTCCTGCTGAATTAGGACAGACCATTTGAACTTTGCTGTTCACATTTCATCATCTTCTCAGATGTCAAATGTCTTTGACTTCAGATTTCTAAGGTAGTGTTCCTGAGAGGGCTTGCCTAGTGATTGTTCTAGCACAGTTGTAAACAAATGCAGCTGGTCATGCACTGCCAAGGATAGGAAGATATGAACCTAGGGCTGTCTCAGCCATGGTCCAGAGTTGTGATGGAAATAATTCTGAGAAAAACCAGTTTGCAGAGGTGAGTGGAAAGAGACATAGAGAAAGAAGGGCTTCAATATCCCTGTTTCCATTTATTCCTGAATGCATCATCCTTAATTCAATTCATTGGCATTTTATGTAGTTAGTTCAAATTTCTTTCACATTCAGCAAAAGAGACCTCCTGGCTTAGATGCACCTCAGCTAGGTTTCCATAGCACCCCTGCAAACCTCTGTGACTCTCACTTACCCACGTTGCTTAGTGTTTGTCTCTATGAGGAGAGATGCTGTCTTCATTATTATTTAGCAAAGAGTCAGCCAACTAATGGTTAATATGTAAATATTGAATAAAGAATGAATAAGTGAGCAACTATATAGATTTCCCATGTCCTTCTGTTTTTCTAGCATGAAGAAGATCTAAATTTACTTGACTTTGCATTTCCTGGTCATATGATAACTTATTATAAGACATGTATAGCTAGGCATGGTGGTGCGTGCCTATGTTCCCAGCTACTCAGGAGGCTGACACAGAAGGATTGCTTGAGCCCAGGAGTTTCAATTCAGCCTAGACAACATACCAAGACTGCATCTCCAACTGAAAAATGAAAGACACATACAGAAGCTGTAAAATGCTTTATAATAACCAGCGTTTATAGTGTTTTCAGTATTGATAATGTTTGCTCTTTCCTTCTTTTTTTTTACTTTTCTCTTAGCTAAATATAGTTAACCCCTGGTGCCTGGTTTCATGAGCATGACCTAATCTACTGCATGAATTCATATCTATGTTATTCCAAGTACAGAAAATATACTTTATATTTATTTATAAATATGGCACTGAGTCCTTTCCATGACAATGGCCTTAACGTATTAGATTTTCAGGGAAACTTGTTGATAGTGTCCTGTAAAGCCTTGTCATGTTTGTCTTATTATCTTCATCTGATGAGCCTTCCAGATAGACCAGGTTAATTACTTCGTTGTTTTTTTAGTTTTGGCTATTTTTCATTTCTTCATGTGTGATATTTTTTATGGCAAGTTTTTTTTACTTCAATTTGGATCCTTGTAGATAATACCTTATAATTGGCAGTAATTAAATTCAGGAGTAATATTTTCTTTTCTTTTACTTGTGTCTCAAGTCACAAATAAAATGAAACGTGAATCAAGTCATGTTTCTTTTCAGAAACTAAGCAGAGTGTTAATAAATATTTAAAATACATATTCTCTTCACTCCTTGTCCCCACTTTAGTACCTAATTTCAAAACCAATTTGGTTCAGACTTTTATCCATTAAGAGTTACCTCCCAGTAGATTTGGTGTTACTCAGTTTAGGAGTTATAGCCACAGAGTTTTTCATTTTTTATTTTGTCCTCTTTACTGTGTCTTTTAACCAACTATTGCTGTGGAATATCACTGAAATATAGCCTTTCCAACTTTTTAAACTAGACATAGGACTAAAGAGTTTTGATCCTGAGGTAAAAATATGTGTAAGTTAAAAAAAAGCATACATATTTCACTAATTTTATGGTCATGATATCATATACTTTTATCTTTTTACCTCAGATTTAGTTCTTTTGTTTGTGTTACTATAGGACATCTTTCTGCTAAAAGCAACATATTTCGTATCAGAGAAGGTAAATGTACATTGGCCTTCCTTTAGACATCTCAAATGTTTCTAATGAAAAAGAATTAATGAGGAATGAGTTAATAAATGCTGTGATTGGTTGAAGTCAAAGTTGAAGATTTCCTTTCTGTACTTTCTAAGGAACGTTGCTGCCGATTGTGCCCTGTCACTGTTCATTGACTTGCTATTGCTCATAGTTTAATTTCTAATAACTATTTCATTTTTACAATATTTTTAAAGGCTTGGGATGATAATAAGGAGTTTTTTTGGTATTCTTTCTTACTTTACACTCTGTTATACGAGGAGGATAAGTATGAGGAGGATGAAGATAATGACTGCTCCTAGACATGTGGAATCTCGATTGAGGTTCAGGCAGATAAGTGTTGCTGGCATAAACACAAGAGCGAAGATCAATACTCAGAATGCATTTGGAAATCATTCAGGCAAAGTGATGTACCCATCACTTTGGAATAAACGAGATTACCCAAATTCAAGAGTGCTAAGGAAACATCTCTAACTTTATGTTAGGAAACTAAGAAACAATCAAGAAGACAGAGGAAGAACCAATCTGGTGGTGCAGAGGAGAAGACAGTTTCGTGAAGGAAGTATTTGGCATATTAGATTCCACAGAAATTGTGCAGATGAGATCCTGAGCTAGGCCTTTGATTTAAGAAATTCTGTGATTTAGGTAATTTTGGTGGTGGTGTACTCTAAAATGTAGGGGATAGAAACTAAATTATAACATATCAATGAGTAAGTGAAATATGCAGAAGAAGGGATACCAAGTTTAAATGATTTAGCCTTTACTCATGAATGAAAGTGGAAAATGCAATAGTCACTTCAGGATAAAGTAGAACACGGGAAGTTCAGGATAAAGTAGAATAAGAGAAGATTGTTTTAGGATTTGAAAAACTTGAATATGAGGAAACAGAGAAAGATTAAGAGAGGGGAAAAGGAAGAGAAAGAAGGAGAACGAAGAAGATAAAAAGGAACAGGTGGAAAAGGAAATGGGAAGGGGAACAGCAGGGGAGGGGAGTGACTTGGAATTAAGTTGGTTGTCAATTTAGATCTGGGTTAAGATTGGCACATAGAGGAATTCATGCACTTCAGTGAAGTCATCCACACAACTGGAGATCACAATCATAACGTAAATTTTTCTTTCTAATTTGAAGTCTACACATGAGATGTGACACAAAAAGAGTTCTCGATTTTTCACCTGTTTTTGAGGCCTGAAGCAGATAGTTGCAGATTACAGATTATGCTCCATTGCCCTAAACCTAGAAGGTCAAGTGTGGTAGGGTATTGAAAATCTTAGTACTCACATTTCTATTGCCGAAACACAATACTAAAGTGCGTATTTTGGCAACCAAGCTAAGAGTTACATTTTGAAAATTGTAGTGTGACAACTGAGTTCATCGCAGTGATGAGACTTACAGCTGATAGTGCCATTTGTATCTCAGTAAACGTATACTGTTGTCGCAGGTTGTTCCTTTATTTTATCTCAAGGTGCTTTGGATTGCAATTAGTTGAGACAGCTTTTTCTCCATCAAGAAACTGTGTTATTTGGTTTTAAAAATGAAAGTGTTACGGCAATGTCTTATCTGTTTCATCTGCAAAATTCCTGAATTTAAAAGATTTGTAGAACTAAAATAAACTCTTTTACACCACAGAGTTTCTTTAAAATCCTGCTGCAAATTGAAATTGCATTTCCCAGTGGTAGTTACACGGTAGTGAATATTCTGGGTTTGGGCCTCTATTTTAGAGAGCCTGTATGCTTTGCTGCACTCTCAAACTACTCATCCTTAAATTATCTTAATCTCACTAGTCCAGATAATAAGGACTAGGGTTAGTAAAAACTGTCCAAAGCAAACTATATATTTTTAATTAAGTGATATTAACTTGGACATCTTTATATCTATGTTTTCAGAAATGCTGAGATCCTTGCAATTGAGGTTTGGTTTGCCCTAATGAGTTTACACTAATGAGTACTGTTTTGAGTTATGTAATGGAAATGATGGTAAGAAAAGCAGATGCATCATGTGAGATGGGTTTGAAGCATTTGTAGTGATAAGGTATACCCTTATTAAGTAAACTCTGTTGGGGGCTTAAAAACTGTATAATTTTTCAGTTTTCATTTTATAGCAATTTAGTTCTTCATGGTATTATCAAAATCTCTTTGCATTTGCCAGCATGAAAGATAAGATTTTTAGTAGTAGTGAAGAACTGTTGAAAATATATTTAAGAGTTAATGTCTCTGAACCTAACAGTGGTTTTTAAAGACTACCACACTTTGTGTAGATTAACGCAATCCTGAAGGAAACCATCATTAACCTGATCAGAGCCTTAAGATTACATATGTTAGTGAATCTTTTGTAGAATTCGGCTTTGCAGGACTTTATTAGCTATAATGGAGTGATAAAGTGAACATATTAATTTTTGATGTGATTTCTAACATTGATAGGCTCATTTACAAATCTGCTACATGAAGAAATACCTCTACTTAATTTGATGTTTTAATGCATATTATTTTAATTTGAAATAAACGCCATTTGTCCAGAGAAACAACTTAGGACAGCCATAAAGAAAGAATCAACCAATTAACTTAGATAGTTAATTCTCTTTGTAAGACTATTTCAACAGATTAGTTTTGTTATTTGACCACTGGAGTGCTGTCTAGCTTCAAAATAATTATACCTAGTAGTCTGGAATATAAAATGAAAAAAAAAATCCGTTATCAGCACTATAGAACTTTGTTTCAGGCATCTGCATGAAAAGGTTTTGAAATTAGAAAGATATATGTAAGGAGTCGTCAGCTCTCATTTCTTCCTCCAGCTGTGTGGGGCATGACACCCTTTGAAACCAAGAAAAGTTATGACAGTTTCTTCACCAACTGTAACCAGGCTATGAGGAAGGAACATTTTCCTTTCTTCCCTGGATCAGCAGGAAGTTTACCTCTGTGATTTCCTGACTTGCAGGTTATAGAATCTGCTTTTTAATGAGTATAATTTTCTTTGTAACTTCTTCCTGTGAGTTCTTACTTTTTATTTATGCCTATTGTTGGCCTGATACACAAAAACACATTAAAAGAGATAGCACAAAATTATCATTTAAAAATGATTTTTCCTTATTGTTTCATTGCACATAGTTCCTATTTTTAAAATATAAAATAAAATATGTATTCTAGAGTAGCCTAGCCATAAGCCAAATTGTTGAATCAAATGCTAGTCTACTAAATCTTTAATATCCATCTTTTAAATATAGTGGCACGTATTTAGAGGGGGCAACAAATGATATTATAGTTTCAGTAGACAGGATTCAATTTTAAATTTTAGGGCATGTTCTCTGTGTAGTTTTTCTTATTTCTCTTAGCTCTGCCCCCAAAATAATATGTCTTACGGATCAAAATATTTCTTCCTGTAGACTGTGAGGGGTGTATATGTATGTGTGTGAAAGTGTCACACTCACAACTTCAAGCATTTAACAGAATTATCTTATGATCCTGTTTTCAGTAAAATAAGATGTTCTCTAAATGTTTTCTTATATCAATTCTAAGGCCAACACTATTCTAATTACCCCATTAGCTAGCACGGCTGTACAAGTTTGATATTTTTTTCTTCATTTTTGCTTTAAACTGTGTCAGTGTTTCAGTTGGAAATGCTATTTTCCAGGCATCCATTACCCAGTATAGTTTGTAAACACTCATTTTGGACTAACACTTGTCAGAAAAAGTCTGTTAGAAATTAGGAGTATTTATATTTTATGGATATAAAGAGAACTTTGCGGGTGGGGTGTAGTTTTAACAAAGGTGTCTTTGACTCAAAGTTTTTGATGCTGCTTTTCTGAGAACTGACTTTTGCTATTCAGTAAACTAAGTATGTCAAAATATTTAACTGCAAATCAGTGTTATATGTGTATTTTAATTACTGTACACTTTTATGAAACATCTTAGATTCATAAGCAAAAATTAACAATGTGATAATTTCATATGCACAATAAAAGGTAAAGATTTTTTTAAAAGAATCTAAAAAGTGATATTCTATTAAAGCAGCTGGATTTTTTCAAATACTTCAGGCTATCTGAAAGTATGAGTAAATATAAAATGTCAATATATGAAGTTTTATTCTTTTTTTTTTTTTTTTTTTTTTTTTTTGTTGTCCAGCCTTGGTGACACACCCAGGCTGGAGTGCAGTGGCACGTGAACTCAGCTCACTGCAACCTCTGCCTCCTGAGTTCAAGCGATTCTCCTGTCTCAGCCTCCCAAGTAGCTGGGATTACAGGGATGTACCACCAAGCTTGGTTAATTTTTTGTATTTTTAGTAGAGACGAGCTTTCGCTATGTTGTTCAGGCTAGTCTTGGAACTCCTGACCCCAGGTGATCCGCCTACCTCAGCCTCCCAAAGTGCTGGGATTACAGGCGTGAGCCACCGTGCCTGGCCAATACATGAAGTTTAAAAAAGTGAAGTAGTGAAGCAGCTGTTAACTGTCAATAAATGTCCAAGCATGATTGACCTGAAATGAAAACTGCAATTTGAGAAAGTGCACTGATACATAATAGAGATCTTACCACATGATTTGTTAGATGATAAACTTTACTTTAGAATAATGTGCTTATCCTGTAACTAGAATTGGCTATATTTTTATTTTTCAACAGGAAGTGACAAATATTTATGAATGTAAACTAAACCTCTGTTACTTGTCCAAATCCTGGATCAGTTTCAATTCTCCTATGAAGCTATACGCAGTACAATAGAGAAATATGGAGGAGCAGATCCAAATTTATTGGTCCTGTCACTTTTATGCTTGCCCTCCACCCCTTAAGAAATCATATATAAAACTGCAAATACAAAGTTGGGTTCTAAATGTGCAATAGTCTTAATTATAGTTAAAATATCTTATGAAAAATGTATAAACACAAATGACCGTATGAATCCAGTGCTAGGACCTCTCTCAAGCCTTAGAAACAGTCCACATAGTCTAGAGGCCCTCAAGCTCATAGATTATAGAAACTGACTTCCTAGTAAATATATTTATTCTGTTAAGTCTTTGTTTTCTAGTTATTTATAACAGGAATTTGTTTCCTTTTAATTTTAGGAGGGTTTTTTGCCTGTTTGTTTATTTATTCAGTGTTTATTGAACTCCTCCAATTGATGAGGTTCTATGCTTACTAATGGGAACAAAATGATAAGTGCCCAGAAAGAAAATAAAAGAAGTACACATATCACGAAAAAAAATACGAAGTAGATATTAAGTTTGTTTTACATGTCTCAAATAATAACATATATTGTTAAGGGCATTAACAAAACCCATATTGTTACAATAACAAGTTTTCTTCTATGTTGTATAAATTATTAAAATGACATTCATCATATTTCCTTTAGATATTCAACAAGCAAAATACATTCTAGAATATGTCTTTCAGTACATTTATTTAAAACTACTGTAGACTCAGTTTTATATAATACTGTGACCTTACTTTATTATAAATATAAGAAGAAAATTAATACTTCATTTTCAGAAAATGTTATTTGTAGAATATGTTTTTGCTTTAAATTGTTTCTTAGCTTTTACATCTAAATGCTCAGTGCTCATTTTCAAGATTCGAAGACTTCACTTAATTTCAGATAGAATTTTCTCATATATTTTTATGTACTAACCAGAAATTCATACTGTAAAGGCACATCTGTTGTATTTTGAAGAATTGGGGATAAAAGTGAGTAATTAAGATATTCCATTTCAGGTAAATATTATAATTATAAAAACCAGTGATTTAAAAAACTAGTGAAAATATGTTAGTTTGTAGAAAAGTGAAAATAATAAAATAAAGGCAAATTATAATCATTTTCCTTCTAAAATGATATATTATGAAAAGAACATTTTAATATTTTGGTTCTGTACTCAAATTTTAGATACTAATTATACACCTGAAGCCTATTTTGCATGTCCTGCATTATTTAGAAAAATTCACAAATAGTTGATAAAAGAGATGATATTATAGTTCTCAAGAATTATGTAAGTTGAAGTCATTTAGTATTAAAATTATAATAATTTTGATAAATTATTTTAAGTCATACAGTAAAGCCAGTAAGGTCATATACATGTATTAGTTCATAACAAGTACATATCCCAAACTTTTTTGTTTGTTTGTTTTTGAGACAGAGTCTTGCACTCTCGCCCAGACTGGAGTGCAGTGGTGCAATCTCGGCTCACTGCAACCTCTGCCTCCCGGGTTCAAGCAGTTCTCTGCCCCAGCCTCCCTGGTAGCTGGGATTACAGACACCCGCCATCATGCTTGATTAATTTTTGTATTTTTAGTAGACACAGGGTTTCACCATCTTAGACAGGCTGATCTTGAACTCCTGACCTGATGATCCACCCACCTCAGCCTCTCAAAGTGCTGGGATTACAGATGTGAGCCAGTGCTCCCGGCCATATCCCAACCTTTTTTTGACAAAAAGGATTCAGTGGTAACGTGTGTGTTTAGCTTATATGTTATATAAATGAATATTAATAGTTATTGTATCCTAGATATTTTAAATGCTAGGATACTGTTTTCTTTAACCCAATGTAGTACCATGGTTAATCACAGAACAAGTAGTATGACTTATCTATTAGATTTCATGACCTTCTTTACAATCAGTGTCATGATGTCTCTTGTTCCCAGTAAAGGTATTTTGGGTTAGGAGTCTGATGTTTCAAAGCCTAGGTCTACCCACTTACTTGTCCCACCTTCCTCTTAGCTTTTAGAGAATTTCTTATCGGGAGGGGAGCCCATAGAAATCCCTGCCATAAACCTAACCTTCAATAGTCCCCTGTTCCCTTATGAAGCCATTTCCTTCCCCAGGTACCCAAGTACCATTAGTTTTGGGGATTTTGTTTTGTTTTGTTGATAAACATCCCTTTCCCACGTGAGACTCTGTTGGAAATTTTAGGATTTCCAATTCAGACAGTTCTGGTTGTTTTACTTTACTCTTCCCACAGTTTCTTTTTCTTTGTCTCATCACCTCTTGCTTCAGAGGTAGGCAAACAGAAATTTTGCCCTGAACCTCCAAGGGTACTTAGGAAAGGAGACTCTTTTAAAACCCAAGTCTAAAACTTTTTCTTTCATGTTGTACCTAATTCATTTCTTGTTTTCCCATCTATCAAGCAGTATACTCCATGTGATTGATGGTCTTATTTTCTAGGGATCTGTAATCAATCATACACCTTGAATTATTAGCCCTGAGAATAAGAAGGTAACTAGAAGCAGAATTCATTAATTTTGAATTGTCTTCCCCTCTCTAAAAAATCATTGTAAATCATTCTATAGTCACAACGTACAAGGCATTAATTGCCACATTGTGATTGGGAATTCCAAATTTTCACCATTGATAAAATGTAAAAAACAATTTGGTAATATCTTTCCAAATAAAAAGTGTATACTTACAGACACAGAAATTCTGTTATAGGTTTTTAAACTCCTACATGTATAAAATAATGTTTAAAGATATTTCAAGTTATGTCCTATTTGTGTGTCCCATGTACATGTTAAAACTTAAAAGTTCTATATATGGAAAGTTAAAAAGCAAAATGTGAAAACAGCATGTATGCTATGCTCTTACTAAAAGGGAAATAAATTGTTTAAATACATACATGTATATCATACATACACACACACACACACACACACACACACACACACACACAGACACGGAATATATTTGTAAATTCACCAGTTACCTCTGGAAGGTCATTTAAGAAATTTCTTTAGCCAGGCACGGTGGCTGGCGCATGTAATCCCAGCTACTCGGGAAGCTGAGGCAGGAGAATTGCTTGAACCCAGGTGGCAGAGGTTGCAGTGAGCCAAGATCGCACCACTGCACTCCAGCCTGGGCAGCAGAGTGAGACTCTGACTCAAAAAAAAAAAATAAAGAAATTTCTATTGGGATAGTCTCCAGGGAAAGAAACTGAGCTTCTAGGAATAGAAGAGGGAGAGAGGTAGACTTCATTTTCACTCTCTTAATTGTTGTAGCTTTTATATGTAATGCCTATTTGAATAAAAAAATAAAATATCTAATATTAAAATTAATTTTAAAAGCTAAAATGAAAAAGAAGTGGTCTGGATGAGAGCCTCTGCTGGAAGGAAGCTGCAGGAAGGCTGTCCTGTTTAGCTTAAGAACTGTGAGATAAAATCACCAAGCCCTTTTGTTCTCACTCTGCCCATCAGGCAAATTCTGTACTGTAAATTTCTGAGTGAGAATAACTACTCTGACAAGACTAGCAATTCAACTTGCATTACAATAATGTCTCATTCTAAAATAATAAAGTCATATTATAAAGGAGTTTGGTTTTCATGAGTGTGTCCCAGAGAGGCTTTTCAGTTTCTCCGTATCAGCAAAATCATTTCTGGAATGCAGAAATAAGACTAGATCCTGACTGTAGTGACCTGGATAAAGTGCTGCCCTTGAGAGACCCTGCCAAGCAGCTGGCCGGCACCCTCCATTGGCACCTCCATCCATGCCTGTAGCAGGGCTGAATGTAAATGTCCACCATTCATCCATGGCCTCCCCTACCTTAGATTTTAGTTTCTTTTCTTCAGTTTTTATTTCACAGACTGAAATGAGTTTAAATCCCAAGAGAAGTGGGAAAATGACTGCTCATTATGTACATTACAAATTGTGAAATTATTTCTCAGAAAGTGAAACTTGATGGACTCATAAAAGAAAATTATCTTTATGCAGAATAAGTCAGAATAGAATAAAAAGCACAGTAAGCGATTGACTGACATAAATATAAGTGTGTCTGCAATATATATTAATAAACAGGGCTATAATGTTAAGGGGCCAGAAGCTATTTCATTTTAAAAATATCAAGTGAAAGTTATCTCCATAATTATGAATATTTAAACAGCATTATTGCTTCTCAATATATAACATATGCAAACATACCACATCATTTTTATTACCAAAAAGGAAAAAATAATTAAAACTATAAAAAGCTGTTCTTAGTGTCATGTTAATGTGTCTTTGTTATTGCCATTTATCTCCAAGATAATATGAAAAAGAAATTGAGAAATAATACATTAGTAGATGATAAATTTTATTCAAAGCAAATGGTTTCGAAAAAATCACTGTTGTTTTTCATCCAAGAAAACAACAGAGAAAACAAGAAAGGCATATCTATTATAAATATCTGTTTTGTATTTATATCATTTAAAAAATAAAAGCTTGCATTTCAACCCCCCCCCCAGTTTTTAATTTAGCTTGCCTTTTTATATGATTTCTGTCTTACCTAAGTTTTTAAACATAAGGAAGATTTTTACTCATTTTAATGAATGTATATATGAAGGACTTTCTTGCTTTCTACTATACACTTACATGTTACTTCCCTTGTGAATCTGAAAAATTCAGAATAGTAGTTCATAGATTGGGTTTCTTGTTTCCTTACAAGTTAAAGATATTACAGCAGGCTGAGAGTGTGAGAGCTGCAACAGAGAGAGATTGACAGTTCTGGTTTTTGAAAGCCACGTTAAGGTAAGGTTACTGGATAGTTATGATCTTATACCTAAGACTTTCCTGTAACTGAAATGAGATTACATTCTTGGATAGGTGACAAGGTTAGTTACTGGCTTCTCTCCAAGTTTAGATACCAAGGCACTACGGTGTTTCCTTTTCTTGGAGCACTCCACGTAAGACTGCCACTATCATTTCTCACTATTGGGAACAGTCTGTAGGACAAATGCTGAAGCTCTGCGCTCAACAGTGCCTCCTCTTTGTACATTTAGGAATGTCGGCTTTCCATGGTGAGAGGTTAAAGCAGTTTTTAGAAGAGGAAAAAGATGAACTTAAAAAAGAAAAACACACGCTTGGGTATAAAATACTCCTTGACATAAGTGAAAAGAGTGTGATATAACATTGTATCTCTAGTATGATAGTGTATGAGACAAAAGGGAGAAAAAAACACAAAAAGAAAACAGAAAAGGCAAAGGAAGTGACCAGTGACTGTACTAATACTCATGGTATTATTTGTTCTGTCTTGTCACTTTGCCAAACTTCAGATTTTCTTTTATGAACCCATATTGTTTACATAATAATGAGGTGAAAGGAAAGCTCTCTACTTTGGAAATCTGATAATTCTATCTAGTTTATATTTTTGCAGTTACTTTGTGCGTTCTTTTGATATGCTGTACATTTATAGATTATATGTCAAAAAGACAGAAAAATAATCCATAGAAATGAATAAATATAATAAAAATATTTAATGAATAGTTTATGCTCCAAAAAAGGCATGAAAATTGCTTTAGCATTTAAATTCCTAGGTTTAAAAAATGTTAAGTTTCATTAGAGTAGGAAGTTTATCTATTTAATATGTTTTCTATAACGTAGAATTCAGCTCATTCCCAGCTACAATTGTTGGTGATTATTATTTATGGCTCCCTTCAGAGAGTCTCTCCTCATTGCTTTCTTTTCTGTATTTAATAGAATAGCCAACCTTAATGGTAGTTGGAAAAGTTTTGTGTTCTTTTTAATTGATATCTATACTATTAAAAATATGAATTTTATATAGATGGATTTGTAGCTTCTTGTTAGATAGTCCTCATATCCACGACCACAGAAGCATGATGTCTGTATGCTAATATGCTTACTTAATCTTTAATACATTATATTTTAATAATATAGGAATGCCAAGCTACGGAAGAGCAAATGAAAAGGTCATTTTTTATTCATGTACTACTGAATGTACCTTCTGCTTGTAGCTCATTATACATGCAGTTGAGCCCAATTTTTTAAAAGTGGAAAGCATACAAAATTAAACCACAAGTTTCGCAACTAATGTTCCTTTTGTAGAAGGAGTCCTCTCCATCTTTTCAATTTTATTTTTTCTGACTGCTTGTTACTCATTTGTGCTTCTCTCTTCTCTGTTATGGTCAGAATTTCTAATCCCATTTCAAGCAGAAGGCTGCCACTTTTCATCAGAGGAGAGGCAATAAATACGCATCACACTTATATATGCGGGCTTTCATCTGGGGAGCTCAAAGTGTTTTATGCATAAGTAGCATTTCCCCTGGCTTTTTTTTAAGTAGAAAAAATGAATCCTAGAGAGTTTAAATGACTAAAAGAATCCCACGCCTGCAACAACGAAAGTCATGATTTTAATTAAATATATATATTTGTGAAAATACTCAGGATTCTTGGACCTGGATATCAGTTGATATACTCTGCTTGAAGAGTAACAAAATTGTGGAAAGTAAAAATAGGTACTGGGGCATTCTTGTCATAATCCAGTTAGGGGTAATGGTGACATAACAAAATGAGCTCTAACAAAGAGTAATTTTACGGACTTGACTATTCATTTAATGCTTTTAAATATCAAAATTATAAAAATAACAAGTGGGAAAAAGTGTTGTCAGGGTCAACTTTTGAATGATTTGTGACTGTGGTTGAGAGGGCCAGAGAAAGGGCAGCCTGTGGAAGCAGTCTAGCCAGGGCAGCAGGAAGGGCTGGTTCTGGAAATGAGCCTTGTGCTCATTTTCTGTCTTCTCTTCCTCCTCTTTTTTGCCAAAGGCTTAAATTATCTCATTGGTATTAAGGGATATGTGGATAATTAGTTGTAAAAGCTTGAGTAAGAGATTAATAGAAAATAAGGAAATTTTTTTTTGAGATACAGTTTCACTCTTGTTGCCCAGGCTGGAGTGCAGTCCTGTGATCTCGGGCTCATGGCAACCTCTGTCTCCCAGGCTTAAGCAGTTCTCCTGCCTCAGCCTCCTGAGTAGCTGGGATTACAAGTGCGAACCACCATGCGCAGCTGATTTTTGTTTTTTTAGTAGAGATGTGGTTTCTCCACGTTGGTCAGGCTAGCCTCAAACTCCTGATCGCAGGTGATCTGCCCACCTCAGCCTCCCAAAGTGCTGGGATTACAGGCATGAGCCACTGTACCCAGTCAGGAAAAAATTTTTTACATTAAAAAACCCAGGCTGGGCTCGGTGGCTCACACCTATAATTCCAGCACATTGGTAGGCCGAGGTGGGCAGATCACGAGGTCAGGATTTCAAGACCAGCCTGGCCAATATGATGAAATGCAGTCTCTACCAAAAATAAAAAAAATTAGCCTCCCAGCTACTCGGGAGGCTGAGGCAGAAGAATCACTTGACCCCGGGAAGGCAGAGGTTGCAATGAGCCGAGATTGTGCCCCTGCACTCCATCCTGGGCAACAGAGTGAGACGCCGTCTCAAAAAGACAAAACAAAAATGAAAAAGCCCAGACCATCTTATTGGAAAGATGTCTGGTTTGTTATAGGCCTGTGGTTCTCCCCCTGCATTGCACTGCATCTGTGAGGAAGGACCCCAGGAATATAGAAAATCAAAGGAATAGGGACTGAGGACGTCTTTTTCCTGCCTCCCCTTTTGGCGGTGGTGTGCGGATTGATTTAATGCATGCATGTAGAGGTGGGGTGAAAGGACTCTGGGAATTTTGGTTTACATTGAGAAGGGAGGCCTAGGATTCTGTGTGGGTCAGGGGATGAAATGACAAAAGTTGCAACCAGGTAAAGCAGTGTCTGAGAGACAGTTAAATGGGAACTGAGAGAGTTAAATGTACTGGTTAGAAATTGTTGGTTGTCTGTGATGAGTAGGACTTTAGGAAGATCACTTTCTGAAAAAGGTTTTTTCAGAAGTGTCACTAGACAGTAAGAGACTAGTGGCTACATAAATTACTACCTAATAAGAGATTATTGAACTCACTGGCATGTGACACTTTTTGCCTGGTGAAAAAAATATATTAAAAAATGCTGTATGTCCCATATAATCATTAGAGATGGCTGGCTGAGAGGAAATGATATAAAATAATAAACAGATTGGCCGAACAGCAGAGGGATGCCCACACAATCTCACTCTACCACTTTACCATGTGTAATCCAACCAGAGTAATTTCTTAATAATATAATTACTGAATCAACTGTAAGAAAACCTTTCTTTTTTATTTAGCTGAAAAATAGTGTGAAGCAGAATCACTAATACCAATCAATATATTTTTAGCTGTGATATAGCTATTATATATACATATGTGGAAGAGATATTTAGATAACATGAAGCTTTGTACTTAGTATAATATTACTACATATATAGGAACTTCAAATGTCCTGCTGAATATATATATTCATATAGTTTGATATATATTCAGTATATATGTGTTTTATATATATTCAGAATATATGTCAAATATATATTCAGTATGTAAAAATATATATTTAGTGTATATGCATATATATTCAAATAGTGAAAAAATATATATATATGTTTATATATATTTCTGCTAGAAAACCAGTATAAAATCACTCTCTATGTAGGTATGATGTAAAACACTTATTTTTTTCTCCAAATTATCCTTATAAAATTTACATATACTCCTGAGTGTTGTAAATGCCATTCAGTACAGTACTTGGGGGAAAATTGTAGGTATATTAGCATGGAAACATAAACCTGCCTGAAATAAACCATAAACCATGGAATTTCAGACACCTGCTTGATACTCTTACTACAAACATTTCATACTCAAAATTGCCATCTGACCATGATGTTTTCAATGGTTCCCTTTGGAGAACAAAAAACAGTGAAGCAAGAGGGCAGAACAAGAGTATTCTGAGGCCATATCCTGCAGTGCCTATAGCTGTTCCTCCTTAGCCTTCCACCTGGTGGCCCTGGACTAGACCTCTGGAGAATTCCAGCTTGTGCAAGATGGGGTGCCTCTGACATGCCATCCTACTGAGGCACCATTGCCAAGTTTGGTAATCAGATGGTAGCAGGACAGCCACTTTCGAAGGTCGTATGATCTTGGAGCCAGTTATCTTTCTTTTTTTATTGAGACAAAGCCCCACACTGTTGGCCAGGCCAGAGTGCTGTGGCACCTTCTTGGCTCACTGCAAGCTCCGCCTCCCTGATTCAAGCAATTCTCCTGCCTCAGCCTCCCAAGTAGGTGGGATTACAGACGGCTGCCATGACACCCAGCTAATTTTTTGTATTATTAGTAGAGATGGGGTTTCACCATGTTGGTCAGACTGGTCTTAAATTTCTGATCCACCTGCCTCGGCCTCCCAAAGTGCTGGGATTATAGATGTGAGCCACCACACCCGGCTTACTTACTTTTTTGGGGGGGGCAGGGGGAGCCAATTCTCAATCCCTGTAGACTCTAGCTTCTTCATATGTTAATGGAAAGAGATGGTAACCCCTAAGGCCCTCTGCCAGCTCTAATATTCAGATTTAGTCTCATCTGCCTTGGAACTGTTTCTTGTCTCTACCTTTAGAATAACGCACCACAGGTCTGAACCTTGAGAAAAAGCACTAAAGATTTCATTCTGTGGTAATTGTACAGGAATAGCACAGTGCAGTCCATACTCAGATTATTTTTAGAGTCAAAGTCTGAAACATCAGAAGTTGTTCCTTAGAATATTAATAGATCATACACTTGGGAAACACACTCAGTCAAACCAAGTGAAACGAGCCTTTGTTCTGCAATATTGCTCAGAGCTTTTTCTATGCTCATATAGGCATTGTGACCCTAGGATCTGAGGGTTCCAGAGTGATTTGAATGAAGTCTCCCTTTTTTGTTCAGAAAGTCTCTACATTCTGGGAAATGATGACTGTGGCTTTTCTCAACCCACAGACATATTCAGCTATACTATCATCAAATATACTGAGCGATCCTCTTGCTAAAATCTGCCCTTCTACTAACTTGCTGTAGCTTTGAGGGGCAACTTCTGTAGAAGTGACTCAAGGCATTGGGCTATGAATTCAGTGTTAGGAAGAAGTGTAGGAATATCAGAATAAAGAATTACAGTACAGACCTTGCCCAAATTCACCTGCATTTCAGTTCCATTCTCCCTTTCTTTCTGAAACCCCATTTCTACTAAAATACAAAAAAATTAGCCGGGTGTGGTGGTGTGTTTCTGTAATCCCAGCTACTCGGGAGGCTGAGGCAGGAGCATTGCTTGAACCCAGGAGGTGGGGGTTTCAGTGAACGGAGGTCGGCCACTGCACTTCAGCCTGGGTGACAGAGTCTAAATAATAATGATAATAATAATCCATGTAGACAATAGTAGGAGTGCATATCTTGGCTTTGAAATTCTTTCTAAATGTAAGGTGTTCCTCTTAGAGAAAGAGGAACTTTATAATCATGCTTACCTCAGTTTAAATCTGCTACTTAGATATAATAAATCAGACTGCTATAAAACTGAATTTCTGTTTGTGTGACTGTAAAACAGAAATGGTCAAATGGTAAAACAGACTAATATTTTGCAGAATTAAGTAAGTAATGACTTAGCAGATTACCATTACTACTGAGTGCTCACTAATGTTAGGTAGCTTTAGTCTTTCATTGTCTAGCAGGTAGTCCTAGAATTCGGAATCTAGTTACTAATTCATTGCTAATTTGCACAACATAGAATATTGTTGGCCTAGACTTAAGTTCTCTCTATTTCAATTCCTTCATTTGTTAAATGAAGATAAAACTTCCTCACATGGTGTTTTTTATGGATAAACTGAAATAACAGATGTGTAATTAATTTTGAAGGATTCAAAAATGTGCCAGTTAATCGCACTTATTCTTAGTAGTGGTAAAATTATTATTGACTATTAGTCTGACAGAGGGACTTTTTGTTTCTTGTAAAATATCTATTGAAAGAGCATACTATTTTAACAAAATCCCTTAGGACGGATTTAAGAAAAAGTACTGAGGTTCTTGTTTTCCAACTTACATGGGAAGATTTATATACTTTTAAACATTTGTATACAAGTTCTTTCATCTTCAGCTGTGCAACTGTAAAAGATTTAGAGGTTTTTGTAGATTGTGCATTTAATTTGTAGCTGAATTGTATAGAGATCAAATCCATGCATCAGAAAGGCTCCAAAAAGAGAATTTATAGAGCTTGGGGAGATGGAGTTAACAATTTACAAGTCTTTGGGACCCTTAAATGGGAAAGATGTGAAAAATGTATTTTTGAGAGGCTTAAAAACTACATTTTAAGACTCTGGGAAGCTGTCTTTAAATTCTTACATGAAAAATCATACTGTTTATTTCTTCTGTGATGTTTAAGATATGTCATTAAATCTATTAATTTCACTATACAAATATGTTATTGGTATTAAAATTTTGCTCTAGCTGTTTTAATGTGTTTTCAAATTAATTTCTGATGTGAACTTTTAGTAGTTTGGTCCAAACACTTAAGACATTTTTTGTAAACTAGATTATTTATTCTGAGTCATGTATTATATTTATATTATATCAAATACTTTTTACTTAAATTTTTCATTTGATTTAACCTCTTTGAATAGACTAAAGTTTCTGACAGCATTTTCAGAATGCTTTTGGATGGCGGACAGCTTGCCTGTCTTTTTGTTAAGTCTCTGTTCTCTTGAACATTAGGAGAAAGATCCAGATTACTGAGCTGTGTCTCTAATGACCTGTGTGCTTATTGTGTCTATTGCAACTATCTATTCATAGTTCACTTTCCAAGTGAGAATAGTTAGGCAGACATGTTATAATGTCTATAGGAGTTAAGTGTGTATGCAGAAAAAGTCTTAACATTGTATTTTTGAGAAAAGATGTCCAAACATGTAAATGATTGTTCCATCTAAGATGTGCTTAAATTGGTGACATTTTGAAAGTTCGTAGACTAGGTGTCTCTTTTTATTCCATGAATGATGGCAGAGAGTGCTCCTTAACTAGTTTTCTAGGAGGTCATCAAAGAGTATATGAACTTCTCTATTAAGTTTCATTTGTAGTCACAGCACTGTCTCAAAACTGTGGCTGCCTACATCTCATGAGAGATCATCATTTCTTATCTACATCAATATATTAGGGTTGGACTACTTTGTGTATTTGTAAAACTCATCACCAATTGACTGGGGTGGTAGACCCAGCATATGCACTAATCATGTCTCAGATCATTTAGAGTTTTCTATTTTCTGCATAACCAATCACAGAAAGGGAGTGAACAAAGCTAGAAAACTAATTACAAACAAATTATTCCCCACTATGTTGTGTAAGAAACACTGGCATTCGTAGTTCAATAGACTTGCTTTTACTGCAGGTGTGTGCTGTTCTGCAACTCTTTGTAACACTTGAGAAGCAAGTCTCTGACTAAAGGCTCTGACTTCTCTCTGATGGGCAGTTGCCAAGGAAGTTATCAGTATTTACATCCACAAGGCAACTAAAGACCATCATAGACACCCACCTATGAGTTAAGATACCCCAAAGGTCTTAACTTAGTTTTAACAAAGTCTTTACCCCAAAGGAATGTGTGTCGGATATAAAAGAATTAATAGGAATATTTTGACTAGACAGATAACTTTATGTCGGATAATCAGTCATGTTGAGAAATGCTATGATACATATATAAATAGTTTTAGAAAGCAACCCCTGATTATTTTCCATGTCTTAGTCAAAGCCAGTGGAGGGGAAGGTATGTGATTCCATGTAGATCTTAGTCTCTCTATAACCTTGATCATCATGAACTTTAATTTATATTATTTTATTATTATGTCTTCACTTTCAAAGGAAGCTAAAAATGACATGAGAACTAGACATTGTTTTTTTCTTTTTCTTTTACAGAGAGATTAGAAAGTGCATTTGAAATTCTTGTAACAAGAGAGGAAACCTTAAAAAGATTTATTTATCCAGGTGCAGAATAAGAGAAGATAATTTTTAAGGCTGAATATCTAGTTCCAAATTTTAAAAATTCATTTTTTCATTATAGCTCATATAATTTTTACTTTACATGCATGAGGAACCACATTTATTTTGAATTTTTTTTCCTAAAATTTCTGTCATTTAAAAATCTGTCACCAGCAGTCTAAATTTAAAAAATCATCTTAGAGAATACTTGTCTGGTAATAATACTGTAGTATATTGATTATCGATAATAATTTAAAAAACAAGAGGAACAATGTTGAATTAAATAATCCATATCATTCTGTTATTTTATTGAAGATGAAAAATCTTAAAAAAACCTTGGAATTCAAATGACATTATTATATGTTTGGCATTTGAGAGCTTTTAGTATCTTTAAAACTATATGACAGAGTTCCACTTTGAGGAAGATAGAATAAGCATACTTTTCCCTATTTCCTCCACAAAGTACAACTAAAATCTCAGACATTACATATCAAACAAACATAAGAAGACACTAAATAGTGAAGAGAAGAGGCAGACTGACTAGGGGACTTGAGACCTGACTTACAACATGGTGGTGAGTTCCCTGGATTTTCTTTTTGTTTCATATATCCCAGATTTGGAGGTGAACAAGCTGGCAATCTAGAGACAGCAATGGGCACAGACAGAAATGTTCCAACAAAAGCCTGCTTTCTGTGCCAAAGGACCAGGAAAGGGACAGCCTTACAAGAGAAAAATCTTTCAGATAATAACTACTCTATTCCAGGCAAGCACCACAGAAAAAAAAACTGTTGCCCTACTCTTACCCATACAGCAAAGGCTGAATAGGAAGCCTATCATAATAAATAAGTAGCATATTGGCCAATGCTTTGTTAGCATTTCCTGTGACTGTTTATAGTATAAAATTATTATCTTAACCACTTTTGTGTGCTATGTAAATTGATATCTTTTATATGTAACTTAATATTATTCCCTGTACTTTCTCTTTGAAGTTCAGATTGATTGATTCACAAACCCCATCTCTTTTCTACTTTCTTTAATAAAATACTGAATTGTTTCACACACAAAAAAATAAATAAATAAAAAATAAAAATAAATTAGCTGGGTGTGATGGCACGCGCCTGTAAGTCCAGCCACTCGGGATTCTGAGGCAGGAGAATCGCCCGCGCGCAGTCAGGAGTCGCGGGAGATGGGGGGATGGGAGCGGCTGTATTCCATCCATAGGCTGTATTTCATTTACATATTATATCATTTGCCTTTGCTGTTTCATTCAGTATGCCCACTGATAATAATATGATAATATGAAACAAAGAAAATAGACATCAATATGAATAAAGGCAAGTCTAACTAAACAACGGCAAGAATTAAAGTGCTGTTAAGTATGGTCCTGTGATTTTTATGGTGGGGTAAGCAAAAGTTGGCTAATGTTTTCATAACTTGCTGAAAGCTAATGATTAGATTTTTAAAAACATACTAGAAACTACTTCCTTGGATTAAGATTTGATTTGAATTTGAGTTGCAATAGCTGATAAGTAAAAATTTTATTTTGGGAGCAAAATTAACATTTTTATAGGTATATTTATTTTCTGAACTGTGGTTTTAGAAATGTCTGTTAAGCTATTCCTGCTGAATGTGCTTTTCATTCAGTGTTTTACTTTGTTTAGAAGTTTTAATAAAATAGTTTGCTAATTGTAAAAAAAAAAAAAAAAAAAGGAAGCTTAGACTTTTACCCTTACAAAGCTGCAATGGGACACCTCAATTAACCCCACTGTGGTTTTAGCAGAGAATGATAGGCAGGAAGCTAGAGCTTCTATTTCTGCCAGCTAGTAACTATCTGCCATACATACTCCACATGCAGAGATGTAAATAGAAACTATAGAGGAGTTTCCACCACTGCCCAGTAGTAATGAGGTGACTCTCCTTTTCTTCCTGGAGTCTTATCAGAGGAGGCCGAATGCTGAAAGAAAACAATTGTCAACCCAGAATTTTATACCCAATGAAAATACCCTTCAGGGATACAAAAGAGATAAAGACACTTTTAAAAAAAAATTTTTATTTTACTTTAAGTTCCGGAATACATGTGCAGAATGTGCAGGTTTGTTACACAGGGATATGTGTGCCGCGATGGTTTGCTGCACCTATTGACCCATCCTCTAAGTTCCCTCCCCTCTCCCCCTACCCCACAACAGACTCTGGTGTGTGTTGTTGTTCTCCCTGTGTCCATGTGTTCTCATTGCTCAACTCCCACTTATGAGTGAGAACATGTGGTATTTGGTTTTCTGTTCCTGTGTTAGTTTGCTGAGGATGATGGCTTCCAGCTTCATCCATGTCCCTCCAAAGGATATGATCTCATTCATTTTTATGGCTGCATAGTATTCCATGGTGTATATTTACCACATTTTCTTTATCCAATCCATCATTGATGGGCATTTGGGTTGGTTCCAGGACTTTGTTACTGTAAATAGTGCTGCAGTAAACATACATGTGCATGTGTCTTTATAGCAGAATGATGTATATTCCTTTGGGTATATACCCCAGTAATGGGATTGCTGGGTCAAATGGTATTTCTGGTTCTGATCCTTGAGGAATCGCCATACTGTCTTCCACAGTGGTTGAACTAATTTACATTCCCACCAACAGTGTGAAAGTGTTTGTATTTCTCCACAGCCTCACCAGCATCTATTGTTTCTTGACTTTAATAATTGCCATTCTGATTGACATGAGATGGTATCTCATTGTGGTTTTGATTTGCATGTCTCTAATGATCAGTGATGTTGAGCTTTTTTTTCATATGTTTCTTGGTTGTATAAATGTCTTCATTTGGGAAGTGTCTGTTCATATCCTTTGCCCACTTTTTGATGGGGTTGTTTGGATTTTTTTCTTGTAAATTTGTTTAAGTTTCTTGTAGATTCTGGATAGTAGACCTTTGTCAGATGGGTAGATTGCAAAAATATTTTCCCATTCTTTAGGTTGCCTGTTCATTCTGATGATAGTTTCCATGCTGTGCAGAAGCTCTTTAGTTTAATTAGTTACCATTTGTCAATGTTGGCTTTTGTTGCAATTGCTTTTGGCATTTTTGTCATGAAGTCTTTGCCCCTGCCTATGTTGTGAGTGGTATTGCCTAGGTTTTCTTCTAGGGTTTTTATGGTTTTGGGTTTTACATTTAAGTCTTTAATCCTCTTGAGTTAATTTTTGTATAAAGAGTAAGGAAGTGGTCCAGTTTCGGTTTTCTGCATATGGCTAGCCAGTTTTCCCAGAACCATTTACTGAATAGGAGATTCTATCCCGATTCTTTGTTTTTATCAGGTCTTTTGAAGATCAGATGCTTGTAGATGTGTGGTGTTATTTCTGAGGTCTCTGTTCTGTTCCATTGGTCTATATGTCTGTTTTGGTATCAGTACCATGCTGTTTTGGTTACTGTGGCCTGGTAGTATGGTTTGAAGTCTGCTAGTATGGTGTCTGCAGCTTTGTTCATTTTGCTTAGATTGTCTTGGCTATACAGTATCTTCTTTAATTCTATATGTAATTTAATTTTTTCTAATTCTGTGAAGAATGTCAATGGTAGTTTGATGGGAATAGCATTGAATCTATAAATTACTTTGAGCAGTGTGGCCATTTCATGATATTGATTCTTCCTATCCATGATGATGGAATGTTTTTCCATTTGTTTGTGTCCTCTCTTATTTCCTTGAGCAGTGGTTTGTAGTTCTTGAAGAGGTCCTTAATGTTCCTTGTTATCTCTTTGTAGCAATTGTGAATGGGAGTTCATTCATGATTTGGCTCTCTGTCTATTGTTGGTGTGAAGGAATACTTGTGATTTTTACACGTTGATTTTGTATCCTGAGACTTTGCTGAAGTTGCTTATGCTTAAGGAGTTTTGGGGCTGAAATGTTGGGGCTTTCTAAGTATAGAATCATGTAATCTGCAAACAGACAATTGTCTTCCTCTCTTCCTATTTGAATACCCTTTATTTCTTTTTCTTGCCTGATTCCCCTGACCAAAACTTCCAATACTATGTTGAATAGGAGTGGTGAGAGAGGGCATCCTTGTTGTTTGTTTGTTTTTTGAGATAGAGTCTTACTCTGTCACCCAGGCTGGAGTGCAGTGGTGTGATCTTGGCTCACTGCAAATTCCACCTCCTGGGTTCAAGTGATTCTCCTGCCTCAGCCTCCTGAGTAGCTGGGACCACAGGCATGTGCCTCCACACCCCACTAATTTTTTGTATTTTTAGTAGAGGTGGTGTTTCACTGTGTTAGCCAGGATGTTCTTGATCTCCTGACCTTGTGATCTGCCCGCCTCAGCCTCCCAAAACACTGGGATTACAGCTGTGAGCCACTGTGCCTGGCCTCATCCTTGCCTTATACCGGTTTTCAAAGGGAATGCTTCCAGTATTTGCCCATTCAATATGATATTGCCTGTGTGTTTGTCATAAGTAGCTCTTATTATTTTGAGATATATTCCATAAATACCTAGTTTATTGAGAGTTTTTAACATGAAGGAATGTTGAATTTTATCAAAGGCCTTTTCTGAGTGTATTGAGATAATCATGTGGTATTTGTCTTTGGTTCTGTTTATGTGATGGATTACGTTTATTGATTTGCATATGTTGAACCAGCCTTGCATCCCAGGGATGAAGCCAACCTGATTGTGGTGGATAAGATTTGTGATGTGCAGGTGGACTCACTTTGCCAGTATTTTATTGAGGATTTTTGTATCGATGTTCATCAGGGATATTGGTCTGAAAATTTCTTTTTTTGTTGTGTCTCTTCCTGGTTTTGGTACCAGGATGATGCTGGCTTCATAAAATGAGTTAGGGAGGAGTCCCTCTTTTTCAGTTGTTTGGAATAGTTTCAGATTTGTACCTCTAGAAGTATTGGGCTGTGCATCCATCTGGTCCTAGTCTTTCTTTGGTTGGTAGGCTATTAATTACTGCCTCAATTTCAGAACTTGTTACTGGCCTGTTCAAGGATTCTACTTCTTCCTGATTTAGTCTTGGGAAGGTGTATGTGTCCAGGAATTAATGCATTTCTCCTAGATTTTCTAGTTTATTTGTGTAGAGGTATTTATAGTATTCTCTGATAGTAGATTGAATTCTGTGCTGTCAGTGGTAATATCCCCTGTATTATTTTTTATTGTGTCTATTTGATTTTTCTCTCTTTTCTTCTTTATTACTAGCTAGTGGTCTATCTATTTTGTTAATTTTTTTCAAAAAACCAGCCCCTGGATTCATTCATTTTTTTGGAGCGTTTTTTTTGTGTCTCTTATCTTCTTCAATTCTGCTCTGATGTTAATTATTTCTTGTCTTCTGCTAGAGTTTGGATTGGTTTGCCCTTGCCTCTCTAGCCCTTTTAATTGTGATGTTAGGGTGCCAATTTGAGATCTTTTTGCTTTCTGATGTGGGCATTTCGTGATACATATTTCCCTCTTAACATTGCTTTAGCTGTGGCCCAAACATTCTGGTATGTTGTTTCTTTGTTCTCACTGGTTTCAAAGAACTTGATTTCTGCCTTAATTTCATTATCTACTCAGGAGTCATGCAGGAGCAGGTTGTTCAATTTCCATGTAATTGTGTGGTTTTGAGTGAGTTTCTTAATCCTGAGTTCTAATTTGATTGTACTGTGGTCTGAGAGACTGTTATGATTTCTATTATTTTGCATTGGCTGAGGAGTGCTTTACTTCCAATTTGTGGTCGATTTTAGAATAAGTGCCATGTGGCACTGACAATAATTTATATTCTGTTGATTTGGGGTGAATAGTTCTGTAGATGTCTGTTAGGTCCACTTGATCTAGAGCAGCTGAGTTTAAATCCTGAATATCCTTGTTAATTTTCTGTTTTGTTGATCTATGTAATATTGACAGTGGGCTGTTTAAGTCTCCCATTATTATTGTATGGGAGTCTAAGTCTCTTTGTAGGTCTCTAAGAATTTGTTTTATGCATCTGGGTGCTCCTGTATTGGGTACATATATATTTAAGATAGTTAGCTTTTCTTGTTGAATTGATCCCTTTACCATTAAGTAATGCCCTTCTTTGTCTTATTTGATCTTTGTTGGTTTAGAGTCTGTTTTGTCAGAGACTTGGATTGCAATCCCTGCTTTTTATTTTTGCTTTCTATTTGCTTGGTAAATATTGCCCTTTATTTTGAGCCTGTGTGTGTGTTTCCATGTGAGATGGGTCTTGACTTCTTATCCAGTTTGCCAGTCTATGTCTTTTAATTGGAGCATTTTGCCCGTTTACATTTAAGATTAATATTATCTTATGTGAATTTGATCTTGTCATCATGATGCTAGCTGGTTATTTTGCAAACTAGTTGATACAGTTTATTCATAGTGTCATTGGTCTTTATAGTTTAGAGTGTTTTTGCAGTGGCTGGTACCAGTTTTTCCTTTCCATACTTAGAGCTTCCTTCAGGAGCTCTTGCAAGGCAGGCCTGGTGGTGACAAAATCCCTCAGCATTTGCTTGTCTGGAAAGGATATTTCTCCTTCACTAACCAAGCTTAGTTTGGCTGGATATGAAATCCTGAGTTGAAAATTCTTTTCTTTAAGAATGTTGAATATTGGCCCCCAGTCTTTTCTGGCTTGTAGGGTTTCTGCTGAGAGGACCACTGTTAGTCTGATGGACTTCCCTTTGTAGGTGACCTGGGCTTTCTCACTGGCTGCCTTTAACATTTTTTTTTCCTTCATTTTGACCTTGGAGAATTTGATGATTATATGTCATGGGGTTGATCTTCTTGTGGAGTATTTTAGTGGTATTCTATGTATTTCCTGAATTTGCATGTTGGCCTGTCTTGCTAGGTTGGGGAAGTTCTCCTAGATACTATCCTGAAGTGTGTTTTCCAGCTTGTTTCCATTCTTCTTGTCTCCTTCAGGTACTCCAATCAATCATAGGTTCAGTCTTTTTATGTAGTCCCATATTTCTCAGAGGCTTTGTTCATTCCTTTTTATTCTTTTTTCTCTAATCTTGTCTGCATGCCTTATTTCAGCAAGGTGGTCTTCAAACTCTGATATTTTTTTTTCTGCTTGGTTGATTCGGCTATTGATACTTGTATATGCTTCATGAAGTTTTCTTTATGCATCTGGGTGCTCCTGTATTGGGTACACATATATTTAGGATAGTTAGCTCTTACTGTTGAATTGATCCCTTTACCAAGGGATAAGCTATCCTGTTGTGTTTTTCAGCTCCATCAGTTCATTTGTTTCTCACTAAACTGGTTATTCAGTTAGCAGCTCCTCTGGCCTTCTATCGTTCTTAGCTTCTTTGCATTGGATTAGAACATGCTCATTTAGCTCAGTGGAGTTTTTCACTACCCATCTTCTGAAGCCTGCTTCTGTCGATTTGTCCATCTCATCCTCTGTCCAGTTCTGTGCCTTTGCTGGAGAGGTGCTGCAATCATTTGGAGGAGAAAAGGCACTCTGCACTCTTGGGTTTTCAGTGTTTTTTTGATGATTCTCATCTTCATGAGTTTGTCTAGTTTCAATCTGTGAGGCCGCTGACCTTGGAAGGGGTTTTTGTGAGGACTTTAAAAAAATTTTTTTGTTGTTGATGCTGTTGTTGTTGCTTTCTGTTTATTTTTCTTTCATTGATCAGGTCTCTCTTCTTAGGGTGCTACAATTTGTTGGGAGTTTACTTCAAGCCTTCTTTATCTGGTTCACTCCCACACCTGGAGATGTAACTCAGAAAGGCTAGAGAACAGCAAAGACAGCTGCCTGCTCCTTCTTCTGGGATCTCTGACCTTGAGGGACACCAACCTCATGCCAGTAGGGTTGCTCTTATCTAAGGTGTCTGAGAACTCCTCTGGGAGGGTCTTACCCAGTTGGGTGGCATGAGGAACGGGACCTATTTAACGATGCACTTTGGCTCTTCCTTGGTGGAGGGGATGTGCTTCGCTGCGGGGAACACCCATTCATCTGGGCTGCTTGGATTCTTCCAAACAACCAGGAGGAAAAGCTAAGTCTGCTGGTCCACAGAGACTGGAGCCACCCCTGCCCCAGGGAGATCCAGGTTCTGTCCCTGAGCCTCTGGCTGGAGTTGTTGGAGTTCCTGAAGAGAAGCCATACCCAGTGAGGAAGGATGGGTCAGAATCAGGCCTGAAGTGCCACCCTGGCTGCAGTCTGCCACATCCAGTGTGTTGAGCAGTTGGGGACACCTCTTGGGACCAAGCTTTCTAGCCTCCCTGACTCTAGCAGGGGAAAAGCATGGCCAGGAGCTATAGAGATGGATGCCACCTTTCCCCCACTCAGGGAGCTTAGTGTGTTAGGCAGTTATAAGTCCTAATGCTGGCTGCTGCCCCACCCCCAAGGAGCTCAAAGGGCTCAGACAGCAGGCAGTGGCAGTTGGGGTGTTCATCACCCCTCCCCCTGAGGACTTGGCAAGCTTAAGCAGATTCTAGCTGAGAAGCGGTTGAGAATCTGCGTGGCTCCAGGGTTGGGGACTCTAGGCCCCCATAGTGTGGGCTCACGAGTGGGATCTTCTGATCTGTGGGTTGAACAATTCTGTGGAAAAACATAGTTTCCCCAGCTGGGTAGCACACTCACTTACCGCCTCTTTTGGTTGAGGGTTGGCGGCTCCCCTGCCCATGGCTCTCAGGTGCACCACAGCATTGCACTACTCTTCCTTCCTCTCCGTGGATCATGCCAGCTGCCTAGTCAGTTCTGTTGAAAGAACCTTGATACTTTGGTTGCTGGTGCAACACTCATATGCTAATTATGGTTCCTTTCCATGGGAGCCTCTGATTGCCCCTGCTTCTAGTCTGCCCTCTTGGCTCTGCCCAATCCAAGACATTTTTCAGATGAAGGGCAACTAAGAAAATTTGTCACCAGGAGACCTACCCAAAAAGAATGACAAAATAACATTTTTTAAACAGAAAGGAAATAATAAAGGAAGGGACTTAGGAATATCCAAAAGAACATGGTAAGCAAACATGTGGTTAAATACAATAGTATTTTATTTTCCCCTTGACTTTTCTAAATTGTATTTGATGGTTGAAGCAAAAATTATAATGCTGCCTGATGTAGTTCCAAAAATGTGCAGAGGAAATATTTGATTACAAATGTGGGGAGTAAAGGGATACAAAGAGAAGTAAGGTTTAATACTTTACTCTGATAAAATGACACCACCAGTAAACTGGGATAAATTATGTATATATAATGTAATAGCTAGAACGACAATTTAAAAAGTTAAATAAAGAGATACTCTTAAAAACAAGATACAATTCTAAAAAATGTTTATGTAACCCCAGGAAGGCAAGAAGGAGAAAACAGGCAAATGCAAAACAGAGAGAACAAACAGGAAAAACAACAACAACAACAACAAAAAATAAAATTGCAAACAGAAGCCTAAGGTATCAATAATTACATTAAGTATAAAGCTCTAATTTTCCAATTAAAAGACATAGATTTACAGAGTTGATTTTAAAATGTGACACAGGTGTATGCTGTGCCTAATAAACTCGCTTGAGCTATAACAGTATAGGCAGGTTGGTAGTTAAAGTATAGGAAAAGCTATATCATGTAAACATACAAAAGTAGAAGTGGCTACATTAATATCAGATAAAGCATATTTTAGAAAATTTCAAGAGACAGATGAAGACATTATGTAATAATAAAAGGATCAATACCCCCATTAGACATAGCCATCCTAAATGTTTATGCAGCAAACAACTGAGCAGAAACATATGTGAAGAAAAAAACTGGTAAAATTGAAAGGAGAAAGATAAATCCACAATTGTAGTTGGAGATGTCAACACTCCTCCCTCAACAATTGATAGAACAATTAAAAATATATCAGCAAGGATACAAATGATCTCAATAACACTATCAACCAAAATGATTTAAATGATTTTTATAGAACACTCCATCTAAGAACAGTATTTCACATTCTTTTCAAGTAGCCATGTGGTATATGCCAAAACACACTATATCCCGAGCCATAAAACAAACTTCAAATTTAAAAGAATTAGAATCATATGGGTTGTATTGTCTGACCACAATGGAATCACACTGGAAATCAAAAACAGAAAGATATCAGAAAATTCTCTAAACACTGGGAAACAAAAAAGACACTTCTAAATAATTTGTAGGTGAAAGAAGAAGTCATAAGAGAAATAATTTGAAAATTGCATTGAACTGAATTGACATGAGAATACGAAGTACAATTTTCTAAATTTGGTGTTAGAAAGCTGCTAAAATAGTGCTACGAGGAAATTTATATTGCTAAATGCAGATATTAGAAAAGAAGGAAAATTTTAAATCAACAATCTAAGCTTCTACAAGAACCTAGAAAAAGAAGAGCAATGGAAAGCCAACACCAGCAGAAGGAAGGAAATTATAAAGATAAGATCAGAAATCAATGAAATTGAAAACAGTAAGCAATAAAGTCAATGAAGCAGAGCTGATTCCTTGAAAAGATTGATAAAATTCACAGACTTCTAGCAAGACTGACAAAGAAAGAGATGAGATACAAATTGCCGACATCAGGAATGAAACAAGATATTACTACAGACCTTACATACATGAAAAGATAATAAAGAAATACAACAAACAATTCTACACACATAAATTAGACAGTTTACATGAAGGAGAGCACTTTCTTGAAAAACACAAGCTACCACAACTTGTCCAATACAAAATAGCTAAGTTGAGCAGTCCTGTACTTACTAAGGAAGTTGCATTGATAATTTTTAAAATCCCCCAAAATAAATCTCCAGGTCCGCATAGTTTCACTCGAGTAATCTACCAAATATTTTAAGATGAATTAATGCCAATTCTAGGCAATATTTTCCAGAAATTAAACCAGAAGAAAACATTTCCCAATTCATTTTATAAAGCTAATGTTACCCTGATTGGCAAAAATCAGAAAAAAATACACTTCAAAGAAATAAAACCATAGACCAGTATTCCCTATGGATCCTTTACAAATATGACCAAATAGAATTCAGGAAAGAATCATGCAGTATGGCTAACTGGAATTTATTTCAGGGATTCAAGGCTGGTTTACTATTCAAAAATCAAAAGATCACATGGTTGTATCAGTTGTCAGAAAAGCATTTGACAAAATTTAACATCCATTAATAATAAAAATTGCCTGCAGAAAGATAGAAATTGACAGGAAACTTTCTCAGCTTGATAAAGAGTATCTACACAAAACCTTACCACTGACATTGTACTTAATGATGAAAGATTGGATTTTTTAAATTAAGACCAGGAACAAGGTAAGGATGTCTGCTCTCACCACTCTTAATATAGTACTGAAGTTCTAGCCAGTGCAGTTGGCAAGATAAGGTAATAAAGGCATACAGATTGGAAAGGACTGAATAAAACTGCCCCTATCTGCAGATGACCTGATTGTCTATGTGAATATCCTAAGGGATTTATTAAAACATTACTGGAACTAGTAAGCATGACTTCAGGATAAAAGGCAAGCCAACAAAAGTGATTCTATTTCTACATACTAGTAATGAACGTGTTGGACACCAAAATTAAAAACATAATACCATTTACATTCACTTAAAAAAATAAAGAAATACTTAAGTGTAAACTGATGAAAACATATATAGGTATTGTATGCCAGAATTTATACAAGCCTTGAAAATCAAAGATCTAAGTAAATAGAAAGATGTACTTTGTTGATGGATTGGAAGCCACATAGGTGATTTCTCCCAAAATTGAAGCATGGATTTAATGCAATTTCTATCAAAATCTCAGAAAGTTTTTTTGTAGAGATAGACAAGACTCTTCTAAAACTTACATGGAAAGTCAAAAGAACTAAACGATTTTAAGACTTAATAAAGTTGGAGGAATAAGTTTACTCAATTTCAAGAGCATGTATATAGTTACAGCAATGAAGACTGTGGCATGGGTGGGGCATTAGACATATAGAACAGAATAGGAAACCCAGAATGAACTCACATAGACTTGTGTGATTTTTAACAAAGATTCAAAGGCAATTCAATGGAGAAAAGATGGCCTTTTCAATAAATGGTGCTAGGAAAAATTTGACTTCTTTGGCCAAAAAGTGAATGTCAACCTCCCACATACCTTATATAAAAATGAACTCAAAAAGGATCACAGATTTAAATGTAAAACATAAAACTATAAAACTAGTATAAAGAAACCTGGTGGGGGCAGGGGACTTCAGGATCTAGGGTTTGGCGTGTAATTACTGCACTTGACACCAAAAACATGATCTATAAAAGGAAAATTGATAAACTGGATTTCATAAAAATTTGAAACTTTGCTATGTGAAGGACCTTTTAAGAGGTTGGAAAAGACAAGCTACAAAATGGGAGAAAATATTTGCAAACCATGTATCTGACCAATGACTAACCTATCACATATATAAAGTACTTTGAAACTTCATGAGAAAAACAATCCAGTTAAAAAATGAGTAAAAGATATAAATAGGCACTTCACTGATCATATACAGATGAAAATTAAGTACTTGAAAAGATGTTCACTATCTTTAGCCATTAGGGAAATGTAAATTAAAACCACAATTGAGATTTTACTACAATCAGAATGGTAAAATAAAAATTGTCACAAAACCAAATGCTGTTGAGGATGTGAAGAAACTGGATCACTCATATATTGCTAAAGTGTTAAATGGTATAGTCACTGGAAAATAGACAACTTCTTTAAAAACTAAATATGCAACTACCATATGACCCAACAGTTGCACTCCTGGTCATTTGTCTAGGGGAAATGAAGACAAAGTCTATACACAAATATTTATAGAAGCTTTATTCAAAATAGCCAAAACCTGGAAATAATTCAGATGTCCTTTAATAAGTGAAAGGTTGAACAGAATGTGGTATGTGCGTATCATGGAATGTTACTCAATAAAAAGGAACAGACTATTGACACATGCAGCTACCTTGGTGAATCTCAAGAGAATTACAGAGTAAAATTACAGTCTCCACAAATTCTATTCTGTATTATTCTATTTCTGTAGCATTCTTGAAATGACAAAATTGTAGGGATGGAGAACAGATTAGAGGTTACCAGGGGTTAAAGAAGGTGTAGGGGTGGGAGGAGAATGGGTGGGATATAGAAGGACACCATGAAGGATCCTTGTAGTGATGGAAATTTTCTGTGTGTAACTGTATCAATGTCAATATCCTACTTGTGATATTCTACTATAATTTTATGAGATGGTGGAAACTTGGAAAGGGCACACGGGCTCTCTGTGTATTATGTCTTTTGACTGCATGTGAATCTACAGTTCTCACAAATTAAAAAGTTTGATAAAAAATTAAGTTATAGAATGGATAGATGATATGAGTATGATAGAAGAAATATAGTAAAATGTTAGTGGTAGACTTTAGGTGGTAGGTATAAAGACATTTACTATAAAATTATTTCAACTTTTCTGTATTTTTCAAAATTTTTACAGTAAATATTAGGAAGAAAATGGAATTTGAGAATTTGGGATTATATGAAGAAAAGGGGCTGAGTACAGTAACTCACACCTGTAATCCTAGCACTTTGTGAAGCTGAGGTGAGATCACTCAGGGGTTTGAGATCACCCACATAGTGAGAGTGCATCTCCACTAAAAATCTAAAAAATTAGCCAGATGTGGTGGCACATGTCTGTAGTCTTAGCTGCCCTGGAGGCTAAGGTAGGAGGAACACTTGAGCCCTGGAGTTTGAGGCTGCAGTGAGCTATGATTGTGCACTCCCACCTGGGTGACAGAGTAAGACCCTGTCTCAAAAAAAAAGCAATTTGCTTAGTGTCAAAGGTGAGCAATTCAAAGTTCTTAGCATGATTTTGGCTTGACAAATGCCTTGTGACATGAGAAATCCTTTCTACTTAACACCCAGTTGTGAAGGTTGATTAAACATGAGCCTCCTTTGTTGGAAGGGGGAACATTCTTGTGTTGAGAGTTTTAATATAAAATGCTAAAGAAAAAAGCTCTTTATTATTTTACAAATGTATATTTTATGATTTAGAAGTATTTAATAATCATACCTACCAGTTAAAATAATTGAACTCAAATATATGAAGCACTGTATATATATTACATCATTTAATATTCCCAAGCACCCCATGAAATCATTATCTCCATTTTATTACTAAGGTGATAGGACCACAGAGCTTATATAACCTACTCTGTGTTCATACATTATGAGACAAAAACCAGATTCGAACTAAGGTCTCTGATTCCAAATCCTGTGTCATAATGCTTCCCGCTTATGATACACTATTGTGATTTTTTATAGCTATTTCATTGCCTGATATGTCTAAACCAAATCACTCTAACAATGCTAAGGCTGCACTCCACTTGTATGTTCCTACGTATTTAATGTCTCTTAGTCAACTTCCATGGTAAAAACCTCATGTTCACAAAGCCTCAGAAATTATATCTTTATTCTTGCATATTATTTGGCAATTAACTTATTGTTTTGAAAGGGACAACGATATTAAATCCAAGCCAGTTTAAGAATATGTAAGAAATATAAAATAATTGTTTGTAAAGGATTACATTATTCAGGCTGCTTTTGATTTTCCTTTAAAATCCAGCAATATTTCTTGAAATCTTTGCATGTCAAGGAAAATGTATATCATCTTATTCCATGCCTGCGTCTGGATACCATAATTTATTTAATCTATTCTATTTGTATGTGCAGAAATAGAATTTCTGGGTCACAGGAAATAGTTATTAAAAGTTTTCTTAGTTTTTTAAAAATCATGTATCACTGGAATCTAGTATATCCTAAGGTCATGTATAGTGGTCTATAAGTATATACATTAAGGAATAAATAATGCTAGACCACACTCTAGAATGGTTTTGCTAATTTATGCTGCCACCATGTACATGTCTTTTTCCCTAAATCCTTCCCAAAGCAAGGCATGAAAGTTGGCAACTAAGTCCAAGCCTCTTTTTTATAAGTAAGCTGTTTGTAGAGTGAAGGTAGAAACTCCGAATGATTAGAGGCTCCTGTTAGTGACTATGTTTAGGCTGGCTCCCAAACAGCAAAAATGCCCACAGCATTTTAAAAAGGCACTATCTGATTTCTAAATTCTTATTTGTGAGCCAAGATCTTATTATTATACCCAAATATTTAGTTTTTATAATTTGGAGAGTTTGGTTTAGAGAAACTATAATATAAACTTTTCTGTTTTGTTTCCCAAGATATAAAGTAATGTGCTTCAACATTTTTACTATTTTTAAATAAACCACCAAACAATATCATTTTAAAATTTATGATGATGAGGAATTCTGGCATGAAGCTTTAGGTACTAATTATGTATTGATTTTATTCTGATTTACTGGTTTGTTACATTTTCTAACATATTTGAGATGGGGCTATATTAAACCTGTAACAAAATACATCTTATTAAGATCAATTTTTTTCTACTTTAATGGTCAGGATTTATATAGCCTTTGGTGAATTCTTTTTTGTCCCCCAAGTATAGGAATAAAACTCAAAATCATGCTACTGTTGATATCCAGTTATACAATATGAAGACTGATAATTTTAACAGGAAGTGGTATTTAAATTCTGGGACTGTATAATATTGACTATTAATATTTTACATAACTTTGGGAAAGAATCTTATTTTAGGCATTTTTTTAAGAGCATCTTACTTTCTTACAACTAGCTAATATAATGCTTTATTTTTAGCTACTACCGATTCTTTTGTTAAGTAGACAGAATATAAATAACTTGTCACAGTTATAGCACTTACTAAGTCTAGTTGATATACTTTGTCTTTGATCAAATGCCAAACATAGCTTTTGGAAAAGCCTCTAGCTTCTAGGTTATATTTATTGAAGCTATAGTTGTATCACATAATCTTTGTGATAAAACTGTAAAACATCATATCATTTCCTCAATTTATACTGCTTTAATTTTATATTATTAATTAAATAATTTACATAGTTGAAACAATATTTTCAGCAATATTTTAAAATGGTTGAATCTTTGGACTCAACAAGAGATCCAAAAACTTTCATTAAAGAACAAAAACTTGTAATGTAGTAAAAGGCCCTTTTTTTCTGCCCTGGAGGGAATTAGTATTTGTTCATTTAAAGAGTTAAAGCAAGAGGAAGATTGTGAAATAAAATATCTTACATTAGTACCTTTAAAAATTATTTAAATGTCCATCTATTCACTAGTCTTCTACTTAAGGCCTGTGATCTTTTATCTGCAACTAAGTGTGCTGTTGGGAGTTTCATGTTTTCTTTCTAATAGAAACCATACACTGACTGCATCAAAAAGGATTTCCAGTTTTCAGTACATCATGGTCGGGTGATCACTAAGATACTTGTGAAGCAATTTAAGTGTAGAGACCTTTTAAATTTCACCAACTTTTATTCTCTAATTTTTTACAGTTATCTCACAATTAATTCAAAAGCATATTTTGTTGTGAATTACCTTTATCAAATATATACATTCAATGTAGTTTTATAGAAATAATTATCTTTTACTTTCATATTTATTTATCCATTATTATATAACATTTAATTTAATTGCTCAAGTAAAGTAACAAATATGATAGGCATATAAACAAATTTGAGCGCAAACACAATTGTTAAGTCTACAAGATAATGAATTTGTGAAATTTCACATTTATTGTGGAAAGTTTCAAACACATAAATTTAGAATCATATAATGAAACCTTGTGTATCCATCACCCAGATACAGTTGCCAACATTTTGCATTCTTATTTCATCTTCTGATCCCCTAAACTTTTGGGGTTTTGGGGGAGTATTTTAACATAAATCTCAAAAAATTTATCATGTATAAATGCTTCAGTTATTGCTAACCTATGGGTTTTTTTAAAAATTATACATACAGTACTGTTATTACGATTAACAAATGTAACAATAATTTCTTAATATTATGTAATATGGAACCTATGTTAAATTTTTCCTGTCTCAAAAAATGTCCTTTTCAGCTTATTTATTCAAATTAGGATCCAAGTTAGGTCAAGTGTTTTATTTGGTTGATATATCTCTTAGGTCTTTTTAAATGATTAACATCTCCTTCCGTTCTTTTCCATGTCATTTATTTATTGAATAACCTGAATCATTTGTCCTGCAAAATTTCTTTCATTCTGTGTTTAGCTAATCATCTTCTTATGGTGCCATTTCATATATTTTGCTGCTTTCCTGCTTCCCTTACATTTCTTATAAATTGATAGGTAAATTAGAGGCTTGTTTAAATTCAGGTTTTTTTATTTTGGGGCAAGATACTGGATAGATGGTGTGGGGTAGGTCTTGTTATATGAAATCAGGAGGCACATAATGTCTAGAAATAAAGATTTAATTCAAGTAATAATAACTAAGACATGTACCAGTGTATCCAAGGCACTATTCTAAACTCTTTACATATATCATTTATTTAAATCTTAACAAAGACCCTTTGCGGAAGATCTTATTGCCCCCACTGTACAAATGAGGAACATGAGACGGGTCTCCAAGCCTGGATTTGGTCCCAGGAACGCAGACTGCTGAGTCTGTGGCCCAGAGCACCCTATCATTCTGCCTGTGGAAGCCACTGCTTGAGGTACCTGGAACATGCCTAACTCTTTTTACTGAATTAAAGAGCTAGGCATGTTCCAGGTACCTCGAGTAAACATGTTGTCTTAATTCTGTAAGTAAATAAATATTAAAGAGTACATATGTTAAATAAAATGTACTTTTAAACTATATTGTTAACTTCATCTACCTTCTTTGAAAATAATACCTAGTAAAACTCATATTGTTTTACTACGGTATTTACTCTCACGTTGACAAATTGTGATATTTTCCTTGTCTTAGAGCAGGAATTTTCATGGAAAGTAAATTTACCTCCCTTAGGCAAATGTTTCTTTTTCAATATCAACAAGTGTAAAGTGAGTTTCCTGAAATTAATGGCAGTTTATAACCTTCAATAGCCATAATATTGTCAAAAATTATTGTAGCTTTTGTTGCTTTTTTTTTTTTTGCTTACTATAAAACGAATGTTATGGTTTCTTCTCAATTCTTTTGTCTTATCTAGAATAGGAGATATATTTGCTGAGAGAAATTCAGCAGAAGCTACTTTATGTTTTCATCGCATATTCTTACCTTATTTATATTTTAGACCCTAGGGATCTACATATACAGCTTTTTCTCCTTTTAAATCCCTCTGTTTTGTTACTATATACTTTTTATCCCTTTTATTAGACAAGTTTTGCCTAGGTATTTGTCTCCTTAACTCTAAGTAAACCAGTCATCATGCCTAAATATAATGCCCTACTTTGTTGAAATATTCTTAATATAAGTAGTATTCTGAATAATAAAAATGATTCAAATGCTAAGTATATAACAGCATGACTTGTCTTATTACTATGCCCCAATTCTTCTCTCATTCATTCAACAAACCTGTTTTGAGTATCTCATCCAAGATAAGTATGCCCCCTGCTGCCAGTGGGTATGTGATGAATGGTAGCTGGACAAGTCAGGCCAGAACTGGAGGAAGTCATGTCAGCATGATGACATACGTCATACAGTGGTCACAACAGAACAAAGGCAAACTAGGGGTTAGGAGCAATCATCACTCTGAGAAGAGGCAACTGCTTGGGTCTGAATTATGGGTTTCAAATTCCTGTGGATGCAATGTATATGGTATTCACAGAGATTGCATGCTTAAATTTCTGCAAGGGCCAGATATAGAATGTAAATGAAGAAAGTACATCCAGTGTAACATTAGGAAATGCTCAGATCTGTGACAATTGGAGAGTACACATCAGATCTAAACTTATCCATATTCAAGTATTTATTTAACACCCTGACTCAGCCACACAAAATATGGCTGACTCTCATGGGATCTCAGTATATGAAAGGTTTACTGTTTTGAGAAACCATTTATGTAATAAATATGTGCAGGGGACCCACAAAGTTATGAAGAATATATGAACCAGAAGTCAATATCTAGAGTTTTAAGTTATATTGAAAATAATAGATTGGAGCCAACATGTGAACAGCAACAACAACAACAAAAAAAACTGGCAAGTCATCTCAATCCATAAAACAGGAAAATAGACTGAGGCCAGTACAGTTAGCCGTCAGCTGCTACAAACTCATTCATTCTCCTGGATTACTGTTAGGCATACTAGGCACACAGCCTTAGTTTATCAACATGACAAGAGCAGCATGAACAATCTGAAAAAAATTAGACTTTGGTTTTTCTTTCATTAATTGCACAATTTAGTATTTTCGTTGTTATTTTTCACAAAAACTAAGGAGAAAAAAGGAACTATATGTTATTTTTCCCAGGTCTTCATGGCCTCTTCACACCTTTATCTGGCCTGGATCAAGCAATAATATCCCATATTGCAGGCATAGAGTGCTTTAGGTGTTTGGCTGAATTCTAGACTCGAGGTAGCTGGGCGTGGGCATTGGAAGCCAGGCTCAATAACAAATATGGTGGTACTGCATTTGTATGACTACACAGCCGACTGGCCCTGTAAAAATTCTTTCTCTCCCACTTAATTCTGAATGTCTTTTTATAATGTTTGGCATTTGTTATGCTAGCTATTATGAGAGATTTTTAAACTCACAGATTTGGGTTCTGTATTAATTTTTGCAGTAAGTATGCATTCTCCTTTGCAATTATTTGTGGACATTGATTCTAATCATTGTTCTTAGAAGAAAGGTATAAACATTACTACACATTGAGAGATCAATTTCTTTAAATTTGAAGACAATTGAGTAATTTGGAGTCACTTTCCATGCCTTTCTGTATTAGATCATTTGTAGAAAAAATTATATGTTTATTAGGGGAAGGATTCCTATGAATAGTCTTTCATTGCTTAGAAATGCCAAACATTGTAAAGAACAATGAGAGAAGATAAATTACCCTCATGGCAATAAATGAAAAGCTTGAGGTTGATAGTAACCTTGTTTTAAAAAGAATTAGATGGAATATTCTGAAAGTTATATGGCATAATTGAATAGTGTAAAAGGGTAAAATGACTTTTAAAAGCTTTGATACAGTTTTTAACTTTGCAATTATTTCTCAGTTGTTTCCATTTTTAAAACAAAAATCTTATGAAAATAATACAGTTTGTCTCTCTAGTAATACAAAGCATCTTTATGTTCCTTTGAAAATTTCTGAAGTTTTAGCATGTTTCAGCGAAGAATTTTATTTCATGTGCAGTATATGTAGCTATGAAAATCAATAACTGTGTGTTTCTTAAAATTGAGCAATTTACTTAAATGTTAACTAGAAATAGTAAAATGAAATAAATTCCTTTTTTATTTTCAGTGATTTGAAGAAAACTAATGGGAGATACATGGTATCTAGCTTTACTATTTGCTGACTAATGCCAGAGTCCCAATCCAGTTTCTGGCAACACAATTTTAAGAATTCTTTTGGTGATAGGATAAGCACTGTACCTTTTAAGTTACAACATTATGTAAGGTCTTCCATCAAATATTCAGTTAGAGCAGAAACCTTAAATGAAAAGTCTGATCCTAACAGAGGATGACAGTTTGGGGCTAATTTTAAAATCGGTTCCCAACTTTCAATTCAACTCATGAGAGATAAAGTGGAGAACTGTATGTAATACAATGTTGAGGGCTATATGCGATGACTAAAGGTTTCTGTCCCAAAGTTTTCTGTTGGTTGTTGGATATGTAAAGATATACATACATACAACATATGTATATCCAACATATGTTGGATATGTTGCTTGGAAGAAAGGCGATGAAATGAATAGAATTAACCATGACGTTATTCCAAAGAACTAGCATGTAGAATGTTATCTGGGACCAGAGAGCTACTGCATGGGGTCTACAACAAGTATTGCCTGTAAAATGCATAAATTATACCACATACATGTGCTTTTATGTCTTGTACACTTTTTCAAAATTCTGGAAGTATATGAATTACTTTAAAAATATTACCCAGTTTCTAGTTGCTTTTTGTCAGTGTGTATTTTCTTAATCAAAAGATAAAAAGAGTAGAATTGTTATTACGGGATCTTTAAATTTTTAAATGTTGAGCTGGTCTTTATGAACTCACCAGAATGGCTAAAATGTGAAAGCCCGATAACATCTACATTGTTGAGGATGTGGAGCAATCAAAATTCTCGTGAATGTTGGTAGGAATATAAGTATAAAAACCTTGGAAGAAGATTTGGCAGCTTCTTATAAAACTAATTGCACACCTACTACGTGTGTACTACTAATACTCTGTGACTCTGCAACTTCACTTTTAGGTTTTTGCTCACAACAAAATGAAAACAGATAAAACTAAGCTATTGTAAAATAAAACAAAGTAACAAAAACATCTTAAACAGTAGTTGCATTTGTGAGTGGGAATGGGCATTGGGCATGAAGGAACTCGGAGGTGTTAGGAATAATCTAGATCTTGATAGGGGTTCAAGGTAGTCATATATATGCATTTGTCAAAACTGATTACTTTTAAGATTTGTTCCCAAATCACAAATTTCACAGTGAGTAAAATATACTTAAAAAGAGAACCATCAGCAAACATTGAACTGTAGTTTATGATGTGTATGCTAAAGTGTTTAGGAGTGAAATGTATCAATGTCTGCACTTTGAAATGCATAAAAAATAAGATAAATTGATGGATGGATACAGGGATAAATAAAGAGATAGATGGATGCATTTGAGATAAAGCAGATGTAGCAAAATGTTAATTATAGAATCTAAGTGATGGATAATGGGTTTTTTACTGCACAATTCTGTCAACATTTTTGCTTGAAATTTTCCCTAATAAAATAGCAGAGGCAAATTGGTCTTTAATCTAAAAAGGGGTTGACGTTTCAAATACATAACTTTGGGGAAGTTATTCTAATTCAGGCTGAAGATATGGTAGCATTCTTTTTTTTGAGATGGAGTCTCACTTTGTTGCCAGGCTAGAGTGCAGCAGTGTGATCTTGGCTCACTGCAACACTCGACTCCCTGGTTTAAGCGATTCTCCTGACTCAGCCTCCCGAGTAGCTGGGATTACAAGCACGTATCACCACGCCCAGCTAATTTTTGTATTTTTAGTAGAGATGGGGTTTCACCATGTTGGCCAGGATGGTTTCGATCTTCTGACCTCATGATTTACCCACCTTGGCCTCCCGAAGGGCTGGGATTACAGGCGTGAGCCACCATGCCCAGCTGGTAGTATTCTTTAAGTGTAGGTTTTCTTTTTTTGTATTTGTTACAACAACTTAAAATTTTGTTCCATCCAATCACATCATTTTAATTGCCATTAACATGTTACCCTTATAAATCAAATTCCTTGGTGTTATACATGTAATCCAGTGATTAATTTAACATCATTCTTAAACACTGTATTAGTTTCTTGTGACTACTGTAAAAAGTTACCTCAACTTTGTAGTTCGAAAACAACGGAAATGTATTCTCTCACAATTGTGAAGGACAGAAGTCCCAAACTAGTTTTTCTAGGCTGATGCTAGGGTGTCGTTTCCATATGGAGGCTCTAGGGAAGAAATCATTCCTTGTCTTTCTAGCTTTCAGTGGCTACAGGAATTCCTCGGCTTGTGGCCACATTACCACAATGCCTGTCTCCATGGTGATAATGCCTTCTCTTCTCTGCCAGTGTCAAATCTTCATTTGTCTCTCTCTTATTAGTATGCTAGCGATTGCATTTAGAGCCCACCCAGATAATCCAATATAAAATCTCCCCATCTCAAAATCATACCCGCAAACACTTTTTCCATGGAAGGTAACATTTATCGGCTCTGTGATTTAGGACCTGATGTCTTTGGGGGCCACCGTTCAGCATACTACAGGTTTTTTTTTAAGTGTGCCAGGTTCCGTGCTAGGGCCTAAATAATGATAAATAACATTTAATTGCTTACTGTATGCTAGGTGCTGCTCTACGTACTTTACATTTGTATTTTTGCTAAAGAAAAAATTGACTTGATTTAATATAAACTTACTGTACCATACATTTCTTTCTTGCATATGTCAAATATTAAAGCCCCAGAGTGCTAGTTTTCTGAAAAATGTACTTTAGGAAATACTATTTTATTCTAAATGAGCCTTCCTTATTTATATGGAGGATATTTAAAGTTGACAAGATTGTGAATTCTCTTTGGGAAGAGATTTGTTTTATCTGTCTTTGTATCCAAATAATTAATGGCACAGTAGACGTTAGCAAATGTTTGTTAAATGACTAAAAGTATCTTTGTAAACGTTATGAAATATAACCTTCACAGAATCCTTGATGGTAGATATTATAATTTTCATTTTATAGAAGAGACTTAGAGAAGTTGAATTTAGTTCCAAAAATCAGTACTTTGTCCACAACAAAACACACACACACACATACACACACACACAGAGTTTTTACAGTCAGCATTGGAGATATAGTTCCATTATCTATAACCAATTGATTTTCTACCTGAAGTGTTAAAATTTAGTAAAATACTGGTATAGTGAAATATCATCTCTGTTTTATTACTGTGTTATATTACTAACCATGTGCAATTATGCTTTTTGTATTTTTAAACTTTTTTTTTTTTGAGAGACCAGTTTCTCATGGATTAAGTTATGCTATTAAGAAGTGGGGGGAAATTTTCTGAATGATGCAGAATATTTTGAACTTTCTTAAAACTTTAGCCTTCCATCAGAAATGCCTCAAGCATATCTAGCCATTTTGTAGCTTCTTTTGAACATCTGATTTTTTAACTCCTATGATATTATGAATGAATTACCAGGCTTCCCTATTTCTTTGGTTCTTTGAAAACTTGAAATTTTATCCCACTTGTGGAAGCTTTCCAGGTATGAATTATTTGAAAGCCTTCAGGATGAGTGTATCCCAGACTTTATTATTATTTTTTACCTATTTGTTACCCTCCTTGCCTTTTTCAAATGTTTCTTTTATAGTTTTTATGAATTTCTAATGGAATACAGCTAACTGTAAGTAAACAGCTAAAATAAATTTGGGGGCCTTAGCAATTATGCAATGTATGAATATATTATTTCTCTTCTTTTTCCCATTACAGTGTTCTCTCCACAAACTTAAACCACTAACTCAACTAATCCTTCCCTGAGTATGTATCCACATTTGCTAACTTGCTTATACTGTTACCTTTTATAATTTCTGTCACTTTTTTCAGAATATGATGTGTCATTGAATTGCTCTTACTTTTTCTGTAGCCCCAAATGTTGCCAAGTGGCCTAAGAGTATTGTGAATCTAATGACCTTGTGCTTACCTTTCAATAAAAGATCTCCAAAAAAATAATTTATGCTCTAACTTTATTTTTTCTATAAAATTCTATCATTATCAGGACAGAATTCATGATTCTCCCTCATGACCTACAGAAGCACAAAACTGACCAACTGACACCAGGCACATTTACCTGCCATCTCTTTCAAATACCTGCCATTTCTCTTGCTTCCTTATTCCACTAATGACTTTTGAAAATAATAAACTATTTCTCCTGAACTCTCAATCTTACTTTTGCAGAATGCCACAATATTATTCCTTGGGTACTTGAAAGGAGTGCTTTTTGTGTAGAGCAGAAATTTTAATACTGTTACTCCATTTTGCTAAATGGTTTGTTGATTATGCAGACAGAACAGTAACTGTATTAATAGTAGATCATTTAGAAATATGCCAGAGAGTTGCACTGTTCATTTGGGTTTATCCTTTAAAATAACGTAAATCTGAGTACTGGATTGGCAATGTTGCTTGTTTCTGCTGGCTGTCAGACATGATGTTGCCTGCAGAGGTACCCACTGCCTGAAACAAATAGTGAAATGTGCCTTCTCTTTTCTCCTTGTTTATTTACTGTCTTGCTTTTGCAACTTTCTGCAAGGAGAAAATGGGTAATACTTCCTCCCTGTTGTCTCTATCAGTCTCACACACTGGTTTCATTAGCGTTCCACCACTCTCCCTATGAACAAAGAGATGTGTTTCTCTTCAGAGGGAATAGACTGGTGACTAGTCCATGCAAAGCAACCTGAATTTTTGTGATTATGGTATTTCAGAGGTTAGGCTGCTAAATTATTTTATTCAGTACACACACAACAGCTATGTATTTATTGATTTAGTGACAATATTGATTAGAAAAAATATATTAAGAATTCTCTTGACAAATGTATATGCATACACATACACATAGACTACATAGTCCTTTGATTATAAATCATCTATAACTAAGTATTTGCATTGTTAGGTAAATTAAACAGTTTAGAAAGAAACCTCTAGAAGTATATTTATTTTACAGTCAAATGGGCTTTTAAATATTGGGAGCCACTGAAATGACCTGATAGCCAGCGAAACTGAGTAAGATTCAATAGCCTCTTCTGAAATTTTGAAATCTAATCCTACAGCATTTACTTGAACATTAAAAAGGAAATGTGAACGACTTTGTTTCTCTTTCCTTCAGGTAAAAAAAAATAATAACTGAAATCAGCAATCATCCTTTATTTTGGATTAAAAAAATAAACTATAATTTCTATAAAAGAATTATTGGTTGATGTTCTTTATTGTCATTTAATAGAAATATGTAAACTTTAAAAAAATGTTCTCTTTTAAATAGTCTACATATTTCTATAAATAAAAAGAATTATTTTTTAAGGAAAAAGTTACCTGTCTTTGTAAACACAGTGCACCAAAACAACTTAAAATGACTTGCTGCCTCTTTCTTATAAATGTTAGAGCAAAGATGATTTGCCTCTCATGTGAACATTAATGTGCAATTATGTGGGGAAAATGAGAGTAAAGCAATGGCAGTCCCCGAGCTTTGGAAGCAGCTTTTATATATTCAGTGATGATCCCTGAGACTCAAAGGATTCAGAGTACAATCTGGCTAAGCATCAATCATGTCAAATTTATGTAGGTCCCCACCTTCCTCAAACTTGTATGATTCTTCCCCTTTCTTGTTTCTGAATGACTATGTGGGTTACTTTGTTCCCACTGCGCACACTTTTCCTACTCACTAATCTACAACTGCTTCCTTCTTCCTTCCCTTTTAGAAAATAACAAGAAGACATGACCATCCTATTCTGACATCCCGATTGCAGGATTAATTAGTTTTATATAATCTCTACATAAAATCTCCTGTAAAAATTTTTTTTATTAGTTTCGATCAGGCCAGAAGTTGCCAGGCTTAAAAATTAATGACAAAGTGCAGGCTTCCTGGTTACGAATGCTTGAAGCATACGGGAAACATTTGGAATGAAGATGTTGACCTGCTTTCCTCTGTATTTGATTATAGCTATCTAATTATAAGCTTTCAAAGGCATCAAATCAGGTACCCTCTTCATTGCATTTAAAACAACTAAATTTTTTTTTCTGTTACTAAAACAAAATTTTGAGTGATACATTGGGATGCTTAGAATCATTCTTAGCTCAAGTGAGAAACCATTCTTTTAACTTTTATAAATTATCTTTCCCTCCTGTGCTTTATAGTGTTCTGAGAATTTGGCTTATCCAAAAAGAGATTCTATGTCTTCCCAAATGAGAAGGAAACCTTTTGTCAGCATCTTGTCTGAGTTGCCTCCTTGGTTATGCAGGTCATGGGAGGTCTATGTTGAACATCAGTCTTTGGCTGTATCACAAAACTAGTATTGAAGCACAGGCCAACTCCCAGAGCACAGGGGTTAAAGAGGCAATTAGTCACTACAAAGCAGAGTTGTGGCTGTCTTCTGCTGAGGAAGTGCTTAACTCTTTCATGAATGATGCCTGAAATCTCATCTTCTGAGTGTTTTTATATTCCACTAAAATAATTGTCAGCCATTTTAAATTAAAACTGAGCTTAAAATACACAGTCTGTTGAATTGAGATTTTCATATCAACACTTACAGCAGTTAGGATAAAGGGAATAGGCTGGGCAGAGAGATTATCATCAATTATATGTTTAATATTTTACCTAAATTGCACAGCATTCATTTTAGCTGTTTTGAAGTCTGACAAATCTCTTTACAGTATTTCTAGCTTCGCTATTAATGTTTATATTTATTATTTGTGTTGGGCAGCAGTTTGGAGCTTGCAGAATTTTGCCTGACTTTTTTTCAGGAAAAGAATGGCCTCTAAAGAATTACAATTCATTAACCTGGATTGTAGTTTTAAATGTTTTAATATTTCTGTTTTTCTAGGGTCCTGAGCTTTTGTTTCCACATGATAAATCGTTGTTACATGTAGGGTGGCAAATTCTTCTCTTCTGCTTTTTGTGTTAAAATATGCCAGAACACCATAAAGATAGCACCAGTCTTAACTATATCCAAATTGTACAGTATCTGGATTCCCTTCAAGTTACGGGTTATGAATTGATGGAAACTCAAAAACCTTAAAAGATAGAGGAGGTTTCTTAGCATTTCCCTATTCAAAGTAACTACATGTGTTTCTACAGAAGAATGAGTAAACTGGTGAATTAGGAAAGCTGGCCTTTAATTTTTTTCTTCCTTTTCTTTCCAGCATTTCCTTTAGTTCTGAAATGTTTCCTTTTCAGGACTAAAGGAAATGCTTACCTTCAGTTGATTTTTAGTAATTATGGAAATAGTAATATGATTTTGCTGTTTCTAGGTATGAACATTAATATCAACTACAGCCACAAAAAATAAGTGGTATTTGATCCATCAAGGCCATAGGTATTTTGTTTATCATTTTATAATAATGTGGCTTTTGGTTATATCTTTTAATATTTCTAAAACATAGTTTACACTCAACAAAATATTTTGAATTCAATAAATAAGAGCTTAGCATCTTTTTCTGCATCTTGCATATTCTAAGGAATGCTTAGAAAATGTTAACTCAACTTGTTACATAAGGTTTAGGGTAGTTATGATACAAAGATGGAGCAAGGGCTAAAATTAAAAAGAAAGACTTTTGATTAAATATATCTGAAATATTAAAACCAAAGCCGTGTTTCTTGCAAGTTTGTTATTCAATTTCTGTACCCACCCCTCAGAAAATCCTTTAATCATCTTGTTTTCTTAATGCACAGCTTAAAGAAAATGTGCATTGTAAAATATTGAAGCCTTTATTCTAACTAAAAAACATTTTTAAAGTATTTTAAGAAACACTCAAATTAAATTTAAACATTTTATTATATACATGAAGAAAAACATATTTTCATAATGGCAGTTTGTGATGACCATTCCTAAATATATGAAAAGTATCATTTTGTTGCTATATTACTTTTCAGTGCTAAATCCTATTCTCCAATTTGAAAACCTATTTAATGTCACAGACACCCAGGGAGAGAGTGGTCCAGAAAGAATCGGCAAATGACATCTTCTCTGCCTTCTTTCCCTTAAAGGTATAACACCCTCTGTTGGCAAAGATGCAAAGCCATAGAACTTAAGTTTCAATAACATTTCAGTTTGTAGGCCACCTCTTGTGCTGTGTGCCATTAAAACATAAACAACAAAACACTACTATTCTAATTTTGTAGCCTTCTATGACTTCTCCGTGTGACAAAATGGGCATCAGTTTGCTACTGTTTAAGTAGCAAGAGCTTAAATTAATCTCAGCCACACTAATCAGATATTGGCTTTCTAGAGAATAACATTTGGTAGTGAGAACTTAATGAGTGTCCCAAGATAATTGTTGTTAACTGGTGGAGCTGGTGACATTTTGCATGTCACTCCTAGTCTTTGCCCCTGTGGTATATTAAGAACGTGCTTTGAGCAAATGCCCTCGCATTTTAATTGCGAGCCAACCTTAAGCAAAAAATCTTTCTTGCAGTAAACATTTCTTCTATGAGCACATCTTCAGAAGTTTACATGAAAAATTGACTCAGGTATATATTTGGTATTTCGTTGTCAATAGGATTGAATAGAAGAGCATTTACAAATAAGTACACTGTAAAATACAAAGTGCATTTAACATATCACCTTGATACCATCTGTCATGTTCCAGAAGTAATCTTGTATTTGTCATTTATGTCCAGCTGTTTAACTTGAAGATTAAAACTATTTCATGCTATTTCTGCAAGGTTGAGCTGTACTATTACTTAGAAAAAGTAACTATAAATATAAGGCTCATAAGTGAGATTGCATTCAAATATATTAAGGAGAAACATACTATTAATTGATTCCTGATTGCTTGGCCTTTTGACTGAGATCAAGTGTATTAATAGATTCTTGAATTGACTCATCTTGTAAAAGTTTACCTGTAAATTTATCCCTTTCGCACATGGAAATCTTTTATATTGTGCATTTTCTGAAAGCAGAGTAAACCTAAACCTATAAATTGTACTCATTCATTTACTGCACTGGGATTAGATTATCCTTCAGTAAAACTTGATTTGGAGCTTTAGAAAAATCAATCAGATATCATTATTTTTTCTGTAAGATACCAAATTGTGTTTTGGTGACCTCCGCTATCATTTAAATGACCCATGTATGAATTAGTCAGGATGAGCTTCTGCAGCATGGTATTGGACTGTTTGCTCTCGTTACTCTCTTTAGATTTCATAAACACTTTTTACTCCCTTCGTGTGTGTGTGTGTGCGTATGTTGTAGCTACTTAAGCCCCTACCCACTTACAATCTATGTAAGATAGGTTGGATTCTTGGCTTCTTTAGTTTTAAGAAATGATGAAATTGAGGTTCTGTTTCTAAAACCTCCAAATAGATCACTTTTATGATTTGTTGGCTTCAGGAATTTTAGGTTTGATCCACATGTTTATTCAACCTTAAACATACCTAGCTCCTGGTTGCACTTATTTGCCAATTACTTTATGGCATTCTCCATAGTTCTTTGCTTTAGATCTGTGGGATTGTTTTTGTCTTGTTGCATTTGTGTTTCCCTTAAAGATATATCTATTATTCAAATATAAAAGTGACTTAGGAAAGAACATTCCAAATTTTATTTAGAAATTCACCAAGCCACATACTAATGCATCTCTAATGGGGACATTTCTTCTCACACCTCTGAGGTGATTGAGCCTGTCCTTTAAAGTGAGATTTGCAAACCAGTGTCTGGCAGCTCCAATTAGCTTCTTTTGGGTTTGAAGCACATCAAAAACAGTAACAAGGTCTCCTAGGACACTCCTATTGCAAGCGATGTAGTCATATTTCCTCATTAGTTCTTTTCAATTGTCACTAATGCCATGTTCTAGCTTTTGAGTAGGAGACAAAAAAACATAAAAATTTGGTATGTATGTAGAATGGGCCATTGTTTTCCATAATTCAAGGCTCTTTTGAATTTCTTTGATAGTTTTGAAGCTTACACAGCTTAATTCATTAACCTTTACCCTTCACATAAATCATATGATTAGGAATCTATTGCTAAAGAGACAGATTTTCCCTCTACTGAAAATAAGTAATGCCTTCTTATCTTTAAAAAAAATTCTATCTAGCTTACAAAAGTAACCTTTCTGTTGTTTTTCATATTTCATCAAATGTTTCAGGTGCATTTTAGAACATTATCAAAAGCAAGTGAGCATAAAATTACATTATTATCAAAAATAACTCTGGATGCTTAGGATACTTTGGAGCAGGTTTTCTGGCCCTTTTTCTGTATTCTAAAAGAGTTTATATATATATATGTACTCAACAGCTGTTACTCAAGAATTTACAATGGTAGCAATGTTTTTTTTTTAATTCTCTTCAGACCCCTGCCAAAACATAAAAGCAGGAAAATAAACTGAGGGTAGGCAATTCAGAATAAATTAAAGTATATTTAAAAGATCCTAAGATATTTTATTTGGAGAACTTTCTCATATGAACTTATCTTGTAGAGAATGATGATGTATGGCTCCAAGAAATGTATGTGATTGTTCGTTGATTTCCTGGAGGGGAGACTAGAATGTGTGTCTTTTGATTCCTTTATTCTCTCTTGTTAAGACAGATCTCTTCTTATGGTTTAGTAGTCTTAATTGTGCTTTACTTTCAAGAGCTACTTTAAAAGTATTTTATATTCTTCAGCATTTATCCACTATACCATTTTCCCATGTTATAAATTTTTCTTAATTATCTTATACATTGTTACTTTCTGTAAGGTGACAGTCCTTTTCCAAAATTTTATAACTCCTTATGTTATCATATATGAAGTGGGAAATTTTTGAACCTACTGATCGATAGAGAATGTTGGCCATATGATATTCTGAGCTTTGTCTATAGAATGATGGGCCAAGGGGTTGGGGAAGAATAGGAAAAATTTGAATTCTAGATTCTGAGTTTAGAGATTCATGACTTGCTCCTAGGGACCAAATTAATTCATCACTATATTAATGAATATTCTTCTATGTGATATCTGTGAGTGAGAAAGGTGATGAAGAAGTAAACATCTATCACCCTCCTTCTCGCTTCAAGATGATCACTTTGCACACATTTCTCTCTTTTATTGGTATCAATTTATAAATACCTCTTAACTTGTATCTATAGTCCATACTAAGATTTATGAGTTTGTTTTTGCATACATACTATACAGTGAACTGGGAATTGCCCTGATTTTAATACACTAAAGGTTATGACTTGAGCCAAGATTCTTTGTAAAACAGTGGAATTATTTGAAGTAAATATGTTCACAGATTTGTGTCATGTACTACTTGCAAATATGTTATAGAATGGACTCTAAAAGCTTCAGGCAAAAAGGACAGACACCACTTACGATCTCTCCACATGCTGTCACCCGTGCTGCCTGGGAAACGCTACATAGATGGATTATAAGACTTCAGGCACTAGCCAGGAACATGAGGTGGTGTTCCATTTCTACCAATTTGCAGTAATGGGATAATACAAACCACTTCCGTTTTCAGTTCTCAAAACAACAGCTACTTTATCTACTTATTTCAACCACTCAATTTTGTGTTTTAATATATATGAAGTTTCTGTCCACAATCACAGAACTTGGGGTTTCTCCTCTGCATGTAAAATCCATAACAGATACAAAATTAATATTTTGTTACAAGTCTTCCAAGGAGTATGATTTTGTCTCCATTAATTTTTATTTCAGGAATAGTTCTATGATGTTGTACCTGACTTTTGGCACACTGGCTGTGATCAGGATAGTTAAAAGTATTTGGAAACCTTGTGTACCTAAACTTTCAAGAGCAGAGCAAAAGTCCTACGTGATTCTCTATAAAAAGCAAATTGCTTTTCTTTTATATTTCTCCCTTTTTTGTCTGAAAAGCATTGTTCACTCTTAATAATGTGTTATCTGTTGGCTATTGTATTGCCTCCTGAGTATGCCAAATGATTTTATAATATGTATTCATGATTGTCTACACCTCTTGAACTTTTCTCTGTCAATAAGTGGGAAACCTGATGTTCATGACCTTTTATCAGTTTTAGGACAGTCTTTATTCAGTGATTGATCATCTTATTTTATATAAATGTTGGTTCTTGTTGCCTATGCATTAACATTTGACTTGGCTTGTACAGTGAAGTCAATTTGTGTCATTTGCTATTTGTAGTTATCTGTATGTCTTTAGTGTTCATATGTGCTTATATCACATCTAATCTAAAATCAAGTAGAAGGAAGATAAATAGGATATCACATTTGTTTAGAGCATAATCAAATATAAATTAGGCATTTTGAACTATTTTAATAGAGCATAAGAACAAACTGCAATTAATGATTTTGGTGGCCATGCAAAATATTGGATCTGTTAGGTTTTTTATAATAAGAAAATAGATACATTCAATTGAACAGAAAGAAATCAGATTACTTTTTAATGATTTAGGATATTACAATCATCTGGGGCCTTTATTTAATACTCTTAGCATGTAAAAATAGTTTTTACCATATAAAATAACTGTATAAAACATGATTATTATTGGTAATGTTTCATTTCTGTTTTTATCCTTTTTAAATGAATTTATTCAAATATTATCTTAAAACCATATGACGTGGAATTAAGTTTTAAAATTTCCCTGACAACCGGTATCAGTCATAATTGGATTGTGTTACTGTTTTAAGTTTCCTATTTTAGACATGGAAAAACCTATCCATTTATGAAAAGATTTTTTTCATAAATGTTTTTTAATAGTGAAAAAAATTTATGAAAATATTTTTTCATAAATATTTTTTTAATAGTGAAAAAAAGAATGTTTATTTGGTTATTCTGAGGAAATTTGAAATGTTTATCATTCCATTAAAATGAAATTCCATAAAAATATTTTAAAAGAAAGATGCCTTCTCTATAACTAATTTAACCTTCAATAATGAATTATGTGAAGTAAAATTGTATAAAACTTCCTGACATTTTATGAAGATTCCTACAAATAAGCCAGACAGCAAATAAAATATAGGAAAGACAGAGATGGATATTGAGTAATTTTTTGATAGATTATGCACACAGGTATCAAATTACTTGATCCTTTTTTCCTAGAAAAGGTTAATGACTCTTTTTGCTTTTACCCTTTACTTAACTGTTATTTATAAAGATTGAAACAGGGACTGCATTGAAGGGTGTATTTGCCTGTATGTCAGTATGACTGCACAAATTTTTCTGATGTTATAGGAAACTGAACCACCAAATGGATAATGTTTTTAATCATTATTTTTAAAGTTCATTCAATTCTGTAGTAAAACTTCCACTAAGACTATTAGAGCAGAGTACACCATTAAAAAAATAGTAATAACTTAAATGAAACTAGAAAAGACAGTCTTAAATATCTATATCTATATTGTTAAAATGGCCTAACCTATAATTTATTTAAAAATTAAGAATAACATATTTTAAAGTAAAAGATTTTAAAGTTATGTGTACATATTTTCTTTCATCTTTAATCTGTTAAAGTTATAGCTTTTTCGAATATATTTTTGTATTGTTTGGAATAAAATTTTGCAAAAAATATTATTTCAGTGTTACCTGATTCCATCATTAATAATTGAACCATGTGTGTATAACCATCTACCTATAATGACCATCTATATTCTACAGTTTTATTATAATTATTTTATATTATTTTATTATGTAAATGATATATATTCATTAAATAGCATATGTTTACTAGTCCTTTGTTACCAAATGTAACATTTCTTTTATGGGACTCTTTCTAAGCTCTTTGGTTTTAAAAGGTGCACTAGTCATAAATGTATTTAAATGAAGTCATTTAGGTATGAAAGCACTTCACTTTAAAGCAGAGAATATAATACCTTTCCTGAAACACTTTGAAAGAAGGTTGTTGACAGAATAGAACTGTGGCATTCATCAAATACTGACCTCTTCCTGTTACATTCAAACCCTTGCTAGTTTAACTTGAAATGCATTAGTATAACTCACCACATTTTGTGTGTGTTTCAGGTGTGTGGAGGTCATTGCAAAGGAAGGACAAAACCTGAAAGAGCTGTATTTGGTGTCCTGTAAAATCACAGATTATGGTAGGTAATGAACCATTGCCCTAATCCTTTTTAAGAATAAAAAGTTACAAAATCATTGAAAGTTTTTAGAAAGAAATCAAGAACTATATCATAGAGACTGTCTATCATCATTTATGCTGATTCTGACCATACCAAAAAATAAAAACAAAAAAATTCATGAGCTAAGAACAATAGTAAAATGAATATGCATATGAATTGATTGCCACATGCGATTACACACACATGTATGTGTGCGCACAAACACTCACACAAGATTAAAAATGTAGCTAAAAGAGGTATACAGTGAAAATAAGTTTCAGGACAATAAAATGTTGGGCATAATAAATATAAATAAGAAAATTATTACAGAGTTTATTTGCTTAATGTAATATCATGTCAAAGGCATATCTGCTGACATTCTAAATGACTAACTTCTTAATGCTTTAAATTCTGAAAAGCATTGGAAATGTTCATTTGTGGATATAGGAAGTAAAGGGTATACATTTATATGCAACATTTTGAATTATCTTAATTTTCAATATTCTTTTAAAGTGGAGAAAAGCAAATTGTTTTATACAATTATGAAAAATATGAAGTCATATTGTTGGAGTAATAAATAAAAATAACCTAGACCTTCCTTTTTTGTTTAATTTTATAAAATTTTTCTTAACCATTTGTGTATTTAATCTAATTATATAGTTTTAACCGGAAAATGTATTAGGCTTTAGAAGAGAATGAAAAGATTTTCTTTTAGCTTTTCTGATATTTATTTATTTATTTATTTATTTTATTACACTTTAGGTTCTGGGGTACATGTGCAGAACATGCAGGACTGTTGCATAGGTACATGGCAATTGTGGTTTGCTGCCTCCATACCCATCACCTATATCTGGCACTTCCCCCCATGTTATTCCTCCCCAACTCCCTACCCCCCCCCCCGTTCCTCCTCTAGTTCCCCCCCCCAACAGACCTCAGTGTGTGATGCTCCCTTCCTTGTGTCCATGTGTTCTCATTGTTCAATACCCACCTATGAGTGAGAACATGCACTGTTTTTCTGTTCTTGTGTCGGTTTGTGGAGAATGATGATTTCCAGATTGATCCATGTCCCTATAGAGGATACAAACTCATCATTTTTTATGGCTGCAAAGTATTCCATGGTATATATGTGCCACATTTTCCCTGTCTAGTAATCATCAATGGGCATTTGGATTGGTTCCAAGTGCTATTGTTAACAGTGCCGCAGTGAACATACGTGTGCATGTGTCTTTATAATAGAAAAATTTATAATCCTTTGGATATATACGCAGTAATGGGATTGCTAGGTCAGCTAGAATTTCTATTTCTAGGTCCGTAAGGAATCACCACACTGTCTTCCACAATGATTGAGCTAATTTACACTCCCACCAACAGTGTAAAAGTGTTCCTATTTTTCCACATCCTCCCTGGCATCTGTTGTCTCCAGATTTTTTAATGATCATCATTCTAACTGGCATAAAATGGTATCTCAGTGTGGTTTCGATTTGCATTTCCTTAATGACCAGTGATGAGCATTTTTTCATATGTTTGTTGGCCCCCATATATGTCTTCTTTTGAAAAGTGTCTGTTCATATCCTTTGCCCACTTTTGCATGGGTTTGTTTGTTTGTTTCTTGTAAATCTGTTTTAGTTCTTTGTAGATTCTGGATATCAGCCCTTTGTCAGATGGGTAGATTGCAAAAATTTTTTCCCATTCTGTAGGTTGCTGATTCATTCTAATGATTATTTCTTTTGCTGTGCAGAAGCTCTGGAGTTTAATTAGATCCCATTTGTCTATTTTGGCTTTTGTTGCCAATGCTTTTGGTGTTTTAGTCATGAAGTCCTTGCCTATGCCTATGTCCTGAATGGTTTTGCCTAGGTTTTTTTCCAGGATTTTTATGGTGTTAGGTCTTATGTTTAATTCTTTAATCCATCTGAAGTTAATTTTAGTGTAAGATGTCAGGAAGGGGTCCAGTTTCTGCTTTCTGCACATGGATAGCCAGTTTTCCCAACACCATTTATTAAACAGGGAATCCTTTCCCGATTGCTTGTTTCTGTGAGGTTTGACAAAGATCAGATGGTTGTAGATGTGTGGTGTTGCCTCTGAGGCCTCTGTTCTGTTCCATTGGCCTATTTCTCTGTTTTGGTACCAGTAACATGCTGTTTTGATTACTGTAGCCTTGTAGTATAGTTTGAAGTCAGGTAGCATGATGGCTCCAGCTTTGTTTTTTTGCTTAGAATTGACTTGGCTATGTGGGCTCTCTTTTGGTTCTATATGAAGCTTAAGGTGGTTTTTTCCATTTCTGTGAAGAGGGTCATAGGTAGCTTGATGGGGATGCCATTTAATCTATAAATTACTTTGGTAAGTATGGCCGTTTTCACAATATTGATTCTTCCTAACCATGAGCATGGAATGTTTTTCCATCTCTTTGTGTCCTCTCTTATTTCATTGAGCAGTGGCTGTAGTTCTCCTCGAAGAGGTTCTTTACGTTCCTTGTTAGTTGTATTCCTAAGTATTTCATTCTCTTTGTAGCAATTGCGAATGGCAGTTCATTCCTGATTTGGCTCTCTTTAAGTCTGTTATTGCTGTATAGGAATGCTTGTGATTTTTGCACATTGATTTTATATCCTGAGACTTTGCTCAAGTTTCTTATCAGTTTCAGGAAATTTGGGGCTGAGATAATGGGGTCTTCTAAATATACAATCATGTTGTCTGCAAATGGAGACAATTTCACTTCCTCCTTTCCTAATTGAATACCCTTTATTTCTTTTTCTTGCCTGATTGCTCCAGCTAGAATTTCCAATACTATATTGAATAGGAGTGGTGAGAGAGGGAATCCTTGTCTAGTGCCATATTTCAAAGGGATTGCTTCTAGTTTTTGCCCATTCAATATGATATTGGCTGTGGGTTTGTCATAAGGATACCTAGTTTATTCAGAATTTTTAGCATAAAGGCTGTTCAATTTTGTCAAAGGCCTTCTCTGCATCAATTGAGATAATCATGTGGTTTTTGCCTTTGGTTCTGTTTATGCAGTGAAGTACGTTTATAGACTTGCATATGTTGAACCAGCCTTGCATCCTGGGGATGAAGCCTACTTGATCATGATGGATAAGCTTTTTGATGTGCTGTTTCAATCAACTTGCAGTATTTTATTGAAGATTTTTGCATCTATGTTCACCATGGATATTGGCCTGAAGTTTTCTTTTCTTGCTGAGTCTCTGCTGGGTTTTGGTATCAGGATGATGTTGGTCTCATAAAATGATTTGGGAAGGATTCTCTCTTTTTGGATTATTTGGAAGAGTTTCAGAAGGAATGGTACCAACTCCTCTTTGTATGTCTGGTAGAATTTGGCTGTGAATCTGTCTGGACCTGGGCTTTTTTTGGGTGGTAGGCTCTTAATTGCTGCCTCAACTTCAGACCTTGTTATTGGTCTACTCAGGATTTCGACTTCTTTCTGGTTTAGGCTTTGGAAGATGTAAGTGTCCAGGAATTTGTCCATTTCTTCCAGGTTTACTAGTTTATGTGCATAGAGTTGTTTGTAATAATCTCTGATGATGGTTTGAATTTCTGTGGAATCTGTGGTGATATCCCCTTTATTGTTTTTTATTGCATTTATTTGATTATTCTCTCTTTTCTTTTTTATTAATCTGGCTAGTGGACTATTTTGTTGATCCTTTAAAAAAAAACAGCTCCTGGATTTATTAATTTTTTGAAAGTTTTTTGTGTCTCTGTCTCCTTTAGTTCTGCTGTGATCTTAGGTATTTCTTGTCTTCTGCTAGCTTTTGAGTTTTTTAAATCTTGCTCCTCTAGCTCTTTCAATTTTGATGATAGGGTGTCAATTTTAGATGTTTACTTGCTTCTCATGTGGGCATTTGTTGCTATAAATTTTCCTCTAAACAGTGCTTTAAATGTGTCCCAGAGATTCTGGTACGTTGTGTCTTCGTTCTCATTGGTTTCGAAGAACATCTTTATATCTGCCTTCATTTCATTGTTTATCCAGTCAACATTCAAGAGCCAGTTATTCAGTTTCCATGAAGTTGTGTGGTTCTGAGTTAGTTTCTTTATCCTGAGTTCTAGTTTGATTGCACTGTGGTCTGAGAGATTGTTTGTTATGATTTCCGTTCTTTTGCATTTGCTGAGAAGTGATTTACTTCCAATTATGTGGTCAGTTTTAGAGTAAGTGTGATGTGGTGCTGAGAAAAATGTATATTCTGTGGATTTGGGGTGGAGAGTTCTGTAAATGTCTATTAGGTTTGCATGGTCCAGGTCTGAGTTCAAGTCCTGGATATCCTTGTTAATTTTCTGTCTTGTTGATCTGTCTAATATTGACAGTGGAGTGTTAAAGCCTCCCAGTGTTATTGTGTGGGAATCTAAGTGTCTTTTACATCATTTGGAACTTGCTTTATATATCTGGGTGCTCCTGTATTGGGTGTGTATGTATTAGGATCATTAGCTCTTATTGCATTGATCCTTTTACCATTATGTAATGCCCTTCTTTGTCTCTTTTGATCTTTGTTGTTTTAAAGTCTATTTTATTAGAGTCTAGGATTGCAACTCCTGCTTTTTTTTGCTCTCTGTTTGCTTGGTAAATCTTCCTTCATCTCTTGATTTTGAGCCCATGTGTGTCCTTGCGTGTGAGCTGGGTTTCCTGGATATAGCACACCAATGGGTTTTGACTTTTTATCCAATTTGCCAGTCTGTGTCTTTTGATTGGGACATTTAGCCTATTTACATTTCAGGTTAATATTGTTATGTGTGAATTTGATCCTGCCATTTTGATGCTAGTTGGTTGTTTTGCCCATTGGTTGATGCAGTTTCTTCGTTGTGTCAATGGTCTTTACCATTTGGTACGTTTTTGGAGTGGCTGGTACTAGTGGTTCCTTTCTATGTTTAGTGCTTCTTTCAGGAGTTCTTGTAAAGCAGGTCTGGTGGTGATGAAATCTCTGAGCAACTGCTTGTTTATGAAGGATTTTATTTATCCTTCGCTAATGAAGCTTAGTTTGGCTGGATATGAAACTCTGGGTTGAAAGTTCTCTTCTTTAAGGATGTTGAATATTGGTCCCGACTCTCTTCTGGCTTGTACGGTTTCTGCTGAGAGATCCACTGTGAGTGTGATGGGCTTCCCTTTGTGGGTAACCCAACCTGTACCTCTAGCTGCTCTTAACATTTTTTCCTTCATTTCAACCCTGGTGAATCTGACAAATATGTGCTTTGGGGTTGCTCTTCTTGAGGAATATCTTTGTGGTATTCTCTGTATTTCTTGGACTTGAGTATTGGCCTGCCTTGCTAGGTTGGGGAAGTTCTCCTGGATAATATCCTGAAGAGTGTTTTCCAGCTTGGATTCATTCTCTGCATCACATTCAGATACACCTATCAAATGCAGATTAGGTATTTTCACATAATCCCATATTTCTTGGAAGCTTTGTTCATTTCTTTTTACTCTTTTTTCTCTAATCTTGCCTTCTCGTTTTATTTCATTGAGTTGACCTCTGATATCCTGTCTTCTGCTTGGTCCATTCAGCTATTGAAACTTGTGTATGCATCACAAAGTTCTTTTGTTGTGTTTTTCAGCTCCATCAATTTATTTATATTCTTCTCTAAGCTGTTTATTCTCATTAGCATTTCATCAAACCTTTTTTTCAAGGTTCTTAGTTTCTTTACATTGGGTTACAACATGTTCTTTTAGCACAGAGAAGTTTGTTATTACCCACTTTCTGAAGTTTATTTTCTGGTTTGGCTATTATATTGCTATTTAGACATGGTTAACTCTCTAAATCTTCTATGTCTTGCATTGTCCAGGCCCTAAAGGATTCTCCTTGACCAACACAGGATATACTGAGTGTGCGTGCGTGCATGTGTGCGTGCGTGCATGTGAGTGTGTCTATGAGAGAGAGGGAGAGAGAGTAGGTGTGTGTTTGTGTATGTGTTATATATGTATATTGTATATATACACAGGTAGATTTGTTAATTAATATATTTATTCATTCATTTAAAACTTGTCACTACTTGCTCCTCCAGTCTTTTTATATATTTCTCCCTTTTTAACTGCCAATTGTCAGGTAGCTAATAGCCGGGAGCAATGGATTAAATCCCTTATAATGAACTCTTCTGAGGTTCTACAGTATAAAATTTTGCTAAAGTCACACTTTGTTCTGAAGGCACAGAGATACTTTGTGTCATAACAAAGGCAGTGCCTAGTACCTACTATTAAGTTATCAATAACAAAAAGAAATGTTTCAGAAGATACAGAAAAGAGAAAAAGCTCTGGAGTTGAGACACATCTGGAATCAAGTTCTGTCTCTGTAATTTGACCTTAGGGAAGTTTCTTCCCATACAGGATGCTCCGTTCCCTCAGTTGCAAAATGAGGAATTAATATCTGACTTCATGCTTCTGTATGTATCTGATACCTAATCTTATGAGTAGCACAGTGTACACTCCTAGTAAATGTTGTTCTTCTACAGGAGTGGGATAAAAACAAGATTCATTCAGAATTCTGCCCCCTTTCCTAATTGGAAGAGGTTTACGTTAAAACCTTACCAGTACAGTTTACATTTATTTGTGTCTCTCAATTATTTTAGTTCAGTGTTTCTCAACCCTGTCAGCACATTAGACTACCTGAAGAGTCTCTAAAACATATTGATGTACAAGCCTTACGTAAAACTAGTCAAATTAGAATTCCTTTGAGGTGGGGCCCAACCAGTGGTTTTGTAAAACTTGCCTAGATGATAATGTCAGCCAAAGTTGACAACTGATCTTGTCCATTTGAGCAGAATCCGAAGTGAAACTTTTGTGGACTTTCCTCTCCATGGTGATAAGAAATTGATCATGCTTTTTCTTGGACCTCAGTCCCTCCGACTCTCAAGCTCTCTGCCCCATCTTATCTTCCTTTTTCACTAGGATTTCAAGTATTCAAAAGGTTCATGGTGAAAGTCTGCATCTGTTGATTCTGTTCTCCAAAATGTTGGGGCACAATTCAGGAAGAGAGGGAAAGGTTGATAGGTTATGAGATTATAGTACATTTGCTACCTGATGATACAATTAAACAAATTACTTGAAAGCTCAGCTCATCTTATCTTTTCCCCCACTATAATGCCAATTCTATATGGGTTATTTTTGTTCAAAAAGGCAGCAAAAAGATATTATAGCCAGAGAAACAGCGTGTTATTGCAGGTAACTGCTCTGCCGGAGAAACTGTGTTCTCCCTACCCTATTATTACAAATTCTAAGAAGGAAAAAGAGATTCCCTTTTCCTTCTTTAACTGGATAAGTAGAACATATTCTATAGGACTTGTTGATTATTGAAACTACTTAGAAATTGTAAAATTTGATTTACATCTGATACAGGGGGAATTTCATCATTTAAGAGACCACTTCATGATTCTGCCTCCTATTGCTTTGTGTTCAAGCTGGTGAGTCCGTTTTGGCCTCCTCTTTCTGTGGTGATGGGTATGCATATTCTTTTACTACAGTATGCTGAGATTTTTTTTAAAAATTTTTTTAAGGGCCTCATTGATTCAGAAACAGCCCCTCACCTGGCATATCATTTGTAATTTTTGTCAAGATTCTCACAGATGTTAAATGTAGTATGATAATACTTAGTAACACCCGGCCAGGCTATTACAGAATTACATTTATTTTAATTGATATATGATATAGTTGTCATAAAGAAAACAATCATGCTAATAGGCTTCTTACTACCCAAATTGAACATAGATCTCTATGGAAAAGGGTAGCAATTATAAACAAATCAATAATTCAGACACAGCTAAATAGAAAATACAGTCTTAGGAAATTGCTCCCTGAAGAGAAATATAATATTGTCATTCCTATATCACTGAACAAATGTATATAATTGGCAGTGTTGTGGAAAAAATACGAAACTTAGAGAGTTGGGTTAAAATTCCAGCTTTGCTGCTTCTTTTCTTTGTAACCTAAAGCAAGTTACATAACTTCCTAGTTTTGCCATCTGTTAGTCCACATGATGATACTTGCCACAAACTTTAATGAAAATCAATATAAAACACCCGTGTAGTGCCTGGTGGCATAGTTGACACTCACTAATTGGCAGTTCTTATCACAACAGAATCTTCGTTCTCTCTCCCTCTGAAGAAGAATTAGCCCTTCTCCTCTTCCAAATGCAGCTTTTCTGTTTATGGAAAATCATTATTTAGCAATTTGACCTACATTAGTCTATACTTGCCTACTTGATGTCCAGATCTAAGCTATCTAAATAAGATTTCCGGTAGAGAATAGAAAAAGATACAGCAAAAAGTCTAACACCTTTAATTTGGTTTCCTCTTAGATTTGTCAGCCATCTCTTCTTTGAGCTACTTTCATTTTATGTGGATCATTTTCTCATTCCTCCCCTTGCACTTTTCTTTGTTCCCGGAACAATTTGTCAGCGAATACTTCCCACCATATTTTTTGGCTCACTTTTCTTTTGAAAATTTACTTCCTTCAGAAAAATGTGTCCTTGGGATTAAGAGAAGGACATGAAGCAGAAATCAGCTTGTGTCACTCAGGCCTACGGAGGAAGTGGTCTTTCTCTCGGGATGAACAGCACTTCATACGGTGTAATAAATGAGATGGATGAATAAAGCGCTAATCTCCATTAGTGTCTCCACAGTGAATTTTACCATTGTGACCCTTGTGTCGGGGGCAGTTGTAAAAAGGACCCAGGTTTCTTTCTGGTTATCACATTTTTTTTTCACTTTAGCCCCCCTGTGGGCCCTAGAAATACACTCTCGAGATATTTTTCATTTCCATTTTTAAGTAGTGAAATAATCTTAATTAAAGAGAACTGGAAACACTCAAATATTGACATTGCTGTTTGAGGGCATACAAGGTCACTGACAACCCACAGCCTCACTAAAGACCATTCCACATGCTTCTCTGTGGTTTCCACAGACCCTTGGACTGCTCTCCTGGGGCTATCTTTGGCTGCCCAGTATTCTTGATTGCAGTACTAACCTGGGACGTTTTAACATAACCATGCGGCTCGACAAAACTTTTGAATTGCTCTGGGCAAAAGTCTTCCAAGTCAAGAAGGTCATGTTGTACATGATTATGATTGGAGAAGTCATTTTAGTTGGGCTGCCGTATGTCAGACATGATAAAAAATATTTCATTCTGTCAAAAGTAATAGTCTGTCAAAAAATATTGATTCAGCACCCACTATGTGCTGGGCCATGTGCTAGATTCAGATGTTTAGTTTCTACTTTCCTGAAGGGACAATTCTGGTAGGATCCAGAGGACAGGGCTAGCCTGCTTATTAAAAAAAAAAAAAAAAAAAAAAAAGTAATACATCTTCTTTTCCAGACAAGAAGAATGGCAGGGAGTGGCCTAGTGACATTAGTCATTATTTTGGTGTAACCCATGCCTCACCCCAGCCTTGTTTACCTTCTGATACTATTGAAAGATTAAAAGGTTGTACTTTCCCTACCTCTCCTTGGGATAAGAACCCTTTTAAGCTGTTAGTTAACCCAAATTAGGATCTGGAATACATTATCAAAGTAAATACACTCATGAAACAAAAGAAACCCCAACAAGCATTCGGTTTAACCCCAGTGTCAAGAATGCTTGTCTTTTGTTGCCAGACTAACACTGATAAATTATTCAAGAAAAACAAAAAGAAAACTCTATACCAAAAATAATGTTGCTCTTTATTATATCATTTTATTTTTCATATTATTAGGTATGTGTCACATGATCTCCCATTTTAAATGAAATTCCTTGTTTTTTCATTTTATGTTTTGCTTTGTTTTCAAATAGTATTTTAAACTGCTCCAAGATTGCTAGGTAAGATTCCACTCCTTTTGTCAGGAGGAATATTCCTTTTGTCATTAGGAATAACTCTAATAGTTGTAAAGTGACAGAGAAGAACTTTAGAAAATACATTTGTAAGTCAAAAAGAATGTCCTAATGTTTACTTTTGATTATTCACACTTTTTTCCATTCCATTATTTAAATATAGGTAACTGTTATTGTTTCTAACAAAATAGTACTAAACTGCTAAATCTATTCTTGCAAATTTTCCTTGTTTATATTTCCATCTTAAAAGTTATCCCTCTCCATTTCTAAATTTTATTTTATTCCTGGTTTCCTGGAATTCCCCATTACCAGATTTATGTTCTTATTGTTACATTTAGGGGGTGTTATGTTCTTTTGCTTAGAAATGTAATACGGTTTGGCTGTGTTCCCACCTAAATCTCATCTTGAATTGCAGCTCCCATAATTGCCATATGTTGTGGGAGGGACCCAATGGGAGATAATTGAATCATAATGGTGATTTCCCCCATACTCACAAGATCCGATGGTTTTATAGGGGTTTCCCCAGTTCGCTTGGCTTTCATTCTCTCTTGCCTGCTGCCATGTAAGATGTGCCTTTTACCTTCCATCATGATTGTGAGGCCTCCCCAGCCACATGGAACTCTGAGTTTATTAAACCTCTTTTTCTTTATAAATTACCTAGTCTTGGGTATGTCTTTATCAGCAGCATGAAAGCAGACTAATACATAATGGAAATGATTTTTACCCAAAATTTGATATTTAATTATTAAGCTTTTCTAAATACTTTCTTCTTTGCTCAACAGCAAAGAAGTTGTTGACATTCTTTACTGTTTCCTGGGTTATCCCAAGACTGCAGCAAAGGAACCTTGAAATAAAACACTGAGCAGTGACATCTCTTATCACTGTGTCTTGCTAGAATGGACTACAAATGTCAAATCTATTGAGAGGGACTTCTTAAAACATTCTTTCAAGAAAATACTACCACAACCAATTCGAATATTAACTCTAGCTTCACATTTAATAGCTTTTTAAAATTAAGAAACATTCTGACCTTCATTTAAAAGACGCATGAATCTGTTTTTGTGTGCTAACCCCTTAACTTTCTTACCCCTCAAAGTACATATATGTTATTGTTCCAAATTAGTTTTTATAGCTAAATAATAAATTTATATATTTAACTTTTAACTGAAAATATTAACTTTTTATCTTTCCTTTCCTCAATTTCTGTTAGCACTTCTGAAGTATATTGTCAAATTTTAAGTAGCTATGTTCAACATTAGTCTTGTGAAGCAGTTTTCTGTAGGAATAGGAAATTTGTCCCAAATCATATTAAGAGTCATTTTTCACAAAGCTCCTATCTTTAACCCTCATTACATAGTACCCTTGGATATGCAGGCTAAGCATTGTTTTCCATGTACTATGCAATGGTGTGTGTGTGTATATATATATATAAAATTATTGACCATTATCAGTATTATATCAGTGATGGTTAGTTCTAAATGGAGCTGGAATGAACACCAAGATAATTGCAATAATGCTAGACTTTAAGTATCCCAAACAAGAAATGATTTCCTAATGTTTAAAACTTCTTGAAAATAGGTATCTTGAGTGGTAGTGAGTTTTCTATTACAAGAACTATTAAAGCAGAGATAATATCCGAGGTAGGATGTGGAAAGAAGGAATGTTGGGTAGGGAATCAGCCTATATGATCTCTAAATTCCTTTCTAATCCTGGGGTTCATTCTAGACTGGTTTTATTATTTTTGTTTCATTCTTTACTCTGCATGTACATTCTACTGGCAGGGTGCTGGGGAAAGACAGAGATGGATGAGAGGTACTCTTGCATTGAGAAAGAAGATGTAGCCATGTAAAGTTTTCTACCTGTGGTATGTTGAGGCTCAAAGAGAGGACAAAATCATCATAGACTGCAATATCTGAAGAAGGATTTGTGGAAGGGGAGACATGGGAGAACAGAGAGGAGAAGGAAGGGCATTTGAGGTAGTACAACCCTTGGAAAGGCTCAGAGCAAGAACAGGTGTCTCAATGGATGCTTTTTATGCATTGGTTATTTTAAAGAAAGAACAGAAATCATCCAAAGTGATTACATGCAAACACGGAAAAATTTTTGAAGGAACTTTATGAAAATATTCTAGTTGAAAATTCAGGGTAAGTTCCAACTTTTATTGTGACTTTCCCTGTCTTATGCAGCATTCCCATAGTAAGAACTTCCATTAACATATAATATTTAAAAGGAAATATTACTTTGGGTTATCACCAGTAATCAAGTATCCAGTTAAATTAGAAATAAGTCAAATACAAATTTTTATAACAATAATAATAAAGATAAAATAGCTAAAATTTATTGGATGTTTTCGGTGGGCATTATTCATTTAATTTCCTTAGTATTCTACTTTAGGTAGGTACTATTAATATTCAAGCTTCTAGACATGGAAACTGAGACCTGGAGAGCTTCAGGTTTACATTATTTGTAACAGTATAGTGTGGATTAAGTCAGTGTCTTCCATAATCATTCAGAGGTCAGTGATATGTTTGTATTTATTATTAGTGACACTTTTTTTTTTCCAGCAGGATTTTTCCAGATGTTAGAGCCTTAAAAATATAACTAAATCCAGACAGCCATATTTGTTAATCTGCATATGAAAAAACATAGTAAAGCAGCTACCCCATGAGATCTAATTATATTCTTCTAGAACTTAATAGCTTGAATTTACTTATTCACTATAACTTTACCATGCTGATACCAAATATAAGTTGCATGCCATGATTAAGTGTTCTGTAGCTGAAAGGGGAAGACTGTCATTGATATTCAGTATGTTGATGTATTCAACAAATATCTTCCTAAAATGATTTCAAATGTGTATATAATTCTTCATGAGTTAAGATTTTTTCTTAATCCTCTTATAAAATTATTACAACTAATTATGAGAGAAGTAGTATTACCTGTTTTCAATAGATGAGGAAGTTGAGGCCTGACAGGTTTTAATTAATTTGCAAAACAGAAACCAACATCCCACCATTGCAGATGCAGATGACTTCTCAAATTTCTCTTCTTTTCTTATAAGACTTATTTCTTCATTTAAATAGTGATTTTAAAGCAATTTAAGGCAACATTAAATGAGATACTTTCATAGTAGCTTTAAAGTGTAGATATTTCTAGAGATACATAATTATACCATTTCCAGAAATGTAAGCAATTGCCATCTTAAATTCCTTTATTAACCCTGCACTCAGAAGTTCTCAGGGCTCAGTGTCATCATTCACCCTCACTTGCCTATTAACTTTTTTTTTCTTTTTTGAGATGGAGTGTCACTCTGTTGCCCAAGCTGGAGTACAGTTGTGTGATCTTAGCTCACAGCGACCTTTACCTCCTGGGTTCCAGTGATTCTCCTGTCTCACCCTCCCTAGTAGCTGGGATTACAACCAGGTACCACCACGACCTTTTTTTTTTTTTTTGTATTTTTAGTAGAGACAGGGTTTCACCATGTTGGCCAAGCTGGTCTCAAACTCCTGACCTCAAGTGATCTGCACATCTTGGCTTCCCAAAGTGCTGGGAATACAGGCATGAACCACTTTACACAGCCCCATTAACTTTCTTCTCCTGAGAGAGCCTCTCCAAGACTGTTCTCTGAGAAGTCAAAATCGGGTCCCTCTTCAGTGTGGCTTTGTGTTCTACCTACTCCATTCTCTAGCGTTAGTGTTCTTCATTTTCTGAGATATAATGAAAAGTAGGAGCAAAAAGGGAGAAAAAGCTTTAGAGCTGCATCCCTTTCTTTTAAAGTATCAAACCATATCTACTACTCCCAAGCACTCTTTTATGGGTTTACCTGCTCTTCAAGATAATTTTGTCCTCAGCAGCTGATGTTGGACTAAATCTACTTCACTACTTACTAGTTAATTAACCTACTTAAGACACTTAACATATGATTTATTTTGAAGAAAAACAACAATAAAAACAAAACAAACATCTTGCAACTTTCCTATTTAGAAAGTGAGAGTAACACTCAGAACACAATATAAATTCAACATTAAAATAATGCATTATATTGTACGTTTATCACTGATTAGAGTCACATTCTTGTATCCACTAACATTGACAGAGTTAAGCCTCTCCAGAAGGTCTTTCCCTTTTCATCTCTTAGCTGGACTTCCTTGGATAAATACCAACTTGCCAGTTAACCCGAGTTCAATTTATTCAGGAAAGGCAGAAATAGTACATACATTTTTTTCATTCATTTTCCAATTTTTAAAATATCGAGTGGTTTTGCATCATCTCATAAAGGTGATCAATGAAGAACTGTTGTTGTTTAATTCTCATTTTAAACTCAGTGATCCATTGCAATTTTTTTTAATTGATACTCAAATTGCCCTGTTTTTGGTAGTGGAGGCTTCTTCAAGTTGATTCCTGTTTCCTTCTGACATGGACTCATTATGTCAAGATACACCAGGCTCTTCCTGTGCACTTTATGCTAGAGACATGGGATCATCCATTTTTCTAAAAAACCCTGCGTCGTTAGATTGAATTTTTCCAATGCTGTGCTACATTTTGAATGTTACACCACTGTATCTTATGCCTTGTATTCCTCCAGCTTAAAACCTTTTATATTCCTTATCACAGATCCAGCCTTCTCATTACAACTCAGCAAAGTGAGCCCCTCCCCAACAGGTTTTAAAGCATCCTCATTCAAGGATTCCCAGTATACTAAAAGCTTATAGTTTCTTGAATCCAACACTCACTTAATCCCTAGACACATTTTCTACCTTTGGAGAAGCTAGAGGTGAGACTTGAGAAGAAGTAGTTTTACATTTTAGCTAGTCCATCAGCTTGCTAGGATTCCCTTCTGATTTTGTATCAAATTTTCTGCATTTGTTTTAAGTAAGTGTTGAAAATGGACCCCTTGGACCTAGTCATTTGGAAATAAGTAGAAAAGTGTTCAAACTGTATTATATTACATTTATGGGCTTTAAAACTTCTTTGTCCAGCAGTGGGAAATCTATTTTGCATTTAAAGTGCTTGTTGGACTCTCAGTAGATTAATTTTATCACTTAACATGATGACCAGAAGTTTGCAAAATACTGGTCTAGTTCAACTTCTCTCTCAATATATAAGTAAGAACTGGATCTGTCAGTGAATGACCTGCTAGAGAGTAGAAAACCGGTGGATTTCCTTGGTACAAAATCAGCACTGTTCTCAAGGTGGAAGGTGCCAACCTTCCCAAGCTCATCAGATCCCACACATTCACCTTATTAGCTATAAAATCAGGGGTTAATATTCCTTCCATCTCATATTTTTGAGAGGCAAAGAACCAGACAGTTTTCCCGGATAGTTTCACTGTAGGATAGATATTAAATGGAACTTTCTCCTTAGACAAAAAGACCGTTTTATTCATCTAATTTCCTAATTAAGTAAATCAAACTTACTTTTAACTTAAATATTAAACTGTTAATTTTCACCCTTATCCTAAAACACTCCCTTGGGCTTGTAAGACTCAATCACCTAGAATTTATCTGTCAAATGTGTTTCTTTCCTTGGGTTTATCTGCATGACATTAAATAAATACTTTGAACTTTTCAACTTTTCAAACAATTGTCTTGAGTTGACGTGGCTGATCCAGCCTCCGTGCCTCTGTGTGTAGTGTATGCCAAATGCCTGAAAGTGACTTGGCTTTCATTGAAAATGTCTGAGTGCAGGCAGAGAAAGTATTTTAAAAAAACTAAAAATTAGGAATAAACAGAAAATTCACTCTGTCTCCAGGAAGTTATGGTACTTTTTGATTTGCCTTATATATACATATGTGCTTTTCAAATGAACTATGTTCATACTGATATAATATACATTTTGCCTGCCAAAATACTTTCATATGGTAAATAATTCTTAGAAGCAGAAGAAAAATATTGTGCAGAAAACTAGCTAAGTACTGTTTGATGATTGAGACTTGTGTATTTTTAATCGTCTCTATTTCTTTCTTAGGTTAAATTTCCCTGGTTTCCTCTTCCTACTTACTATCTCTTTCCTCACATATGGCTCTAGGAGCTTCTCCAAGAAAGCAGTTTGCTTTGAAGATATTTTATTTCTACTCATAAAGGATTCTTCTGTTCTACTATTAGAAATAAAATCACAATAAAATCCTAATAGGATCCAATCCCTTCCTTGCCCTTTGTGTGTTTGGAAATCTCTCCGAAGTCAGCCTTATAAAGTCAGATTTGGAGGTTTGAAGTCCAGAGATATCTCTCTGGTGTTCTGAGGACCAGGCACTTGTACAGAGAGCACCTCATGACCAAGGTGCAAGCATACAGAATTGTACTTTCTGAATACGCTAGGAGAGTGTATATTTGAAATTTTATTTCTATCCTATAGTAACCAATTAATTTTTTAATGATTAACATATTATTACACACATATATTTTACTAGCATACCTATATATGTGCATCAATAATAAATAAGGTTTAAGCACTCAATTTTGAACAGCAATAAGGAACTTAAAATTTCTGCTCTACAAAATAAATGAAGAGTTTCAAATTTAATCAGTCTTATTTTATGTTGAGGCAAATGTTCTTGGCTTTTTTTGAGAATCATACCCTCTGGCCTGGTTTACAAAAGAAATTGGGTGAAATCCTCTAAAGTGTTTGTCAACTTTGCCATTATAACACACCTTGCATTCAAGGTTTGTAAATGATTTACTTTCTAAAAAAATTATGAATTAGAACAGATTAAGTGATATCTTCTTTTCACTCTCTTGGATCCTGACAAAATTTTAAGTGCTAGAAAGGGGGATGAGTGTATCAAGCAAGTTGATATTTGCACATGATTTCTGGCTTCTTTGTTTTCACAGCTTTTGATGCTCATACTTACCAGTGTACAATTTATTAGTTATTTACATGCCTGTGAAATGTGTTATTATAAAGTCTAGTCCCTTATTCCGCTAATGCATATTTTCCCCACATTCTGTCACATTTTTTTATTTCCACAATATTTTGGGGCTACACAGAATTCAGGGAATGATCATGAATATATGCCAAACATGTAAACATTATCCATCACATTCATCATTCGGTGGAGGAACATGCTGATTCTAGAGCTGGAAGAGGTCCTTGAGGACAAATAGGACACAAAACAGTACAAACCTGATGATGCCCCCACACACCCCTACATTATGTGGAAAGGTGGAGACTTTCTATAGTTATGCTATCTTTTGCACAAAGCTCATGCTTCGTCTTCATTCCTAGACTTGATTTGAAATCTATTCTATTCTTTCAGATTTATGAAAAAATATACTTTTAAAATTTTGTTCAAAAATGTGGCCTTGATTTTTAATAGCCTACATACCATATACTTTTAAATTAGTTGTTTTAAGATACAGCATTCAAATTAGAAACCTACTATAATTTCCCAAGTTTTTCTGGTAATGGGAAGGCCCTATAAAACATTTTTTATATGCAGTGGGCTCTACAAATATTTACTTTTTTTTTTTTCACCTTTAAGAAACCGATTGAAAATTGTAGAATTAGACTTTGAAGCTGTGTAGTGTATTTTTGGACTATTACAAATCTATCTAAATCTACAACCTGCTAGGAAAGTTTGCATCCCTTCCAGCTTGTGATTGTAATATATGATTTGTGTGGATTCTAGTCTGTCTCACAAATGCATTTAGTATTTTCTGAACTGAGCTTCTGTTCTGTGCCAGCCAGGTTTCTAACTGTGCGTGTTCAGTCCACTGATTGACTGACTGAGAGCCAAATTATTCTCGCTAACACATACTCAATTCCCAACTACTACAGAAAAGATGGACTCCGGGGCCAAAATTGGACCCTCACTAACAAAGCTTGCTTTCTGCCAGTAGTCGTACTTACACAGTGAATGAAAATTCAGTGACCTATATTCTTCCATTTAAATCCTTAAAATTTTAAATTAAAACTTTGTCAACAGTAATTCTAACCATACTGAGTCAAAAAGAGCCTTCCCTGCAATCTGGCAGCACTAAATATAATTCATAACTATCAAAAATCCGTTTTCTCTGCATAACTTTTAAGAACGCTCCTGATGTCTTCAAAATTCCATGCAATTTTCTTTAAAAGTTGGTTTGGAATGCCACTGTGCATCTTGAAGCCCACATACAGAGAGTTAAATTACAGCAATAGCATATTTCTCAAGCACCATATAGTTGCAAATCCTTTATCCTGAAGTACATAGTAAAGGATTTTCTCCTTCAACAGTGAAGAAAGTTGAACTTTGGGGTTATTTCAATTTAACACATGATGTGCTGCACACTTAAAGCTGCGTTTTGACTTTCCTACTTTTTCTTCTTTATTCATCCCTGCTTCCCATAAAAGGAGTTAAGTATGTAATACTGATTATAAAACTGGATCCACCTTATCACTGTTTTCAAAGCGTCATATCCCTGCACTGGCTAATGTAAGTACTTCCTTTTCAGTGGGTTAATCTAAATACAGAGTAGAAGGCCGTTTATTCTCAAAATCATTTCTATCACTTCATCATAACCACTGCTGTTCTTCCCTGTGTAAATGGCATCACTATTCACCTTGTCACTTGGCCAAAACTTTGATCTCCCTGATGCTTCACTTTCTTTCTCCCTTTCATCACATCCATTTGCAAACCAGGTCAACTCTATCCTCAAAATATATTTCAAGTAGAGCCAGATCCACTGATAACTGTGTTAACCACTTAACTGAATCTCCTATTTGTCTTGTTCCTATCTTATAGTCTATTTATCACAGAGCAGCTTCAATGAACATTCTAAATATTTTTGAATGAATTAAAATGTTATTTAAATTAACTGTCTATGACTTTAGCAATGTAGTGTTTATCCTGGGTTACATATAGACCTAAAACCAAAAGAAACATTAAAATTTAAACATTATGGTGCCTTGCCTACCATTTAGTTTAGATTCAACTAAATATTTAGACATTTAGCCACCATAGGCCACCCTTGGCACAGTGTACTCAGCAAGACAAGAGCCTTAGCTTACTGCAGGGCAACGTCAGGTGGTTAGCTTCTGTAGGAGACTTTGTGGTAGTCCCGCGTCACGGTTCATCCAGCAATCAGGAGGCTCTTCTTTTACCCACCAGATGAAGGCTCAAGTGTAAGGAGGTAAGATCCACATAGCATGGATACAGGCATTGCCCTGGCTTAGAAGCTTCAATCCCCTACAAACAAATATGTCTTGGAACAGTCAACAGGCATAGTTTCTAGAATTCCCACACATTTTAAGTCCAGTTATAAGAATGATTACGTTCAGGTAATCGAAAGCAATGTTGCCCCCATCAGGTATTTATAGTTCTTTCAAACCAGACAGATGCTATTTATGAATCAGGGGTCATTGTTACAATAAGTAATAATAGTTGCTTATAATAACATGGTTGAAATACCATTTTAGAATTGCCAGAGAAAATCTGGGAAGTTGACCAAAGGTCAAATTTTCATAGAAAAGGTTTGTTAGCTCTTACCCACTATAGGAATTTGTTTATCAGCTTTAGATTTGACTTTAAATGTAAAAATGATTCTATAAGTAATAGAGGGCAGATATTTAACCACCATCCATACCATATTTTTTATTTCCTCTGCCCAGCATGCTTTTTAAGAGAACATTTATCATACTCCTAAAATTGAGACAAAGGAGGTAGGACATATGAATAGATGACAGGGCTGATTCTGAAATCCTCCACTCCAGCCTCTGGACCAAGCTGGACCACCCAGTCCTGGCTTCACCTGGGACTCTGATACCTTACATATGGTCCAGACATAGCCATAGGCATAAGTACCATTAGATTCCTATTTTATTTTTGCATGAGGGAGAAAACCTAGCTAATACAAGGCAGCAAAATCATCCAGAATCTTGCTTGTGCCTATTCAGTCTGGTCTTCAAATGACACAGTAAAAGAGAAAAAGAAATGTCATTGAAAATTTGATGCTCTAGCAATCTGTTTTGCTACTGTTGGGAACACTGGCAGACGAGCACCTAGTATCCCCTAAACAGCATAGAATGTTCTTGGTAAAAAGTTGTCAGTCTTGCAAACATCTTTGAAAACAACATTTCTATTATCTGATTTCTTAGGGCTGGGGAATGAGGAATCAGAATGGAAACTTCCTAGATAAAAGGAATATTTGTGGGAAAATATTGCAAGAATGTATTCTATAATATGCTACGAATTCTGTCGAGAAGTATTTCCTATTAGCTTGATGATTGATTCTGAGATTATGAAGGACAGAAGTTTCAATGGCATCCTACAGAATTAGGCTAAAAATTTTTCAAGCTTCAGAGCTATAGGAGCTGTGAGAAAATGCTGATTCCTCTGGAGCCTCAATTATCATTCAGAAGAAAACTGAGGCCCAGTTTTTCCCAGCTCTAGAACCAGAACCAAGCTGTCCTCTATCCCAGGATGGAATACTTTTCCTCCCATTGCTTAGCTATGGCACCTCTTCCTCCTCTTTGCCCGGAAGCTTTTCTGTGAGAACACCAGACATACCTTTACTCAAAAGGGGTAGAAAATATTAGTATTTTGCAATTAAATCATGTTGTATGATAATGGAATATTATTTCATTTCTATAATGTAATGATTTTAGAAATGTTCTTTATTAATTTCTTATATAAGCTTTTTTGAAATAAGATACAATTTCTTACCTAAGTATTTAGAATAAGTAGGATTACATTATTTTTTAGTTTATTAAAAAATGGGGAAAATTGTGTTCATTAAGTGAAATGTATGAGGCTTTCACACACAAATGTTTGTTAAAATATCAAATCATATTTTAGTTTACCCAGATTCTTGAATAATATTTAACTGGCTATACAATATTAGGAATTAAAATGTGTTTTGTGTATTTTGAAGATATTATTCCACTGTCTTCTGGCTTGCATTATGCTGAAAGAGCTGCCAATCTTTTTTCCTTTGTCTTTTTTCTTTGCTTGCAATATCTTCTTTTTACTTTTAGTGTTCCACAGCTTTTCTGTTACATCTCTTTGTATGTGTTTCTTTTTATTCATCATGCTCAGAATTTATAGATCTTCCTTAACCTGAGGACTCAGTTCTTTAATTAGTGTGGGGAAAGTTTCAATCATTATTTTCTCAAACATTGCCTTTTTCCTATTGTCTCTATTCTGGACATTTAGTCATATATTAGACCTTCTCATGCTATGTTTTAAATCTATTAACCTCAATTTTATTTTATCCATCCCTATGCTATAATGTGTTATTTTCACTTCTATCTTACGTTTTGCTGATTTTTTTCCTTCAGCCCTGTTCAATTTGCTCGGTAAGCTATCTGTTGCATTTTTTTAATTTCAGTGATCATCTTTGTACTTTCTAGAAATTGTGATTCTTTTTCATAAATCTGCTTTGACTTTTTTTCATAGTAACATGTTATTTGCTCATGTTTTCAACTCTCTTTATTTCACAGTTTGAATATACTTTTACTACATTTATGTCTGATAATCTAAAATCTGAAGTCCTTTAGGATTTTATTCTTTTATTTCTTCTTTTTGCTGGCTCTCATTCATAGTGACTTGTGTTTTTGTTTTGTTTTAAATTGTGAGCTTCTATTTATCTTTATCTATGGGAACCCAGTGTGACCTTTGTTAATGGATGTGCCTTCAAAGATCTATGGTTTGCTCCACCAAGAAATCTGGGACACTACCGGTTTGGACTACTTTCAGTTTATTTCTTGGGCAGGGTTTCTAAGAGCAGAAGAAAAGGGTAATTCACTCTCTACGTTCATGTGGTTGGCCTGTGACTTTAAATCTCAGAGGAGATATTTTTTTCCCCTTATCCCACACGGCCATTAAACTTAGGCCACAAATATTAGCAAGTATCCTCAAGGTAGCTGTGGCATTCATACCTAATTTTAGGTCCTTAGCTTTTTACATTTACTTTCTGGACATTTATATATCATAAAATTCGTGCATTTTAAGTGTACATTTTTATTATTTTAGTAAGTTTGCAGAGTTGTGAAATCATCACAATTAAATTTTAAAACTTTTTTTTCACTCCATTAAGACCCTCTTCTCTATTTACAGTTAATCAGTGTTCCTGTTCAACCTCAGGCAACTAATAATACTATTGCTAAATTATATGCCATTTTATGGCTGTACCACATTTTTTTTCATCCTTTCACAAGTTGATGGACATTTGGGTTATTTCTACTTTTTCATTATTATAAATCATGCTGCTATGAACATTCTCATGCACATCTTTAATTTGAACACATGTTCTCATTTATCTTAGGTAGACACTTAGGAAAAGGATTACTGGGTTGCATCATAAATTTTTTCTTACTTTCTTACAAAGTCAGGTATGTATTTTAAAGAATGTGAATTTTATTTTATCCAGCATTTCTATGTATGTTGAAGTGGGAAAAATTTGTGGCAGGTCTGGAGCACAAGAGTTTTTGAAAGAGAAGTGGTTTTTTGTTTGTTTTAAATCTATAAGAGAAGTTTGCAATTTGAAATTTATGTCATTTGAAAATATTCACTTGCAAGGTAATGATCATACTTTTGCATCTCTTTTTTTTGTTTGTTTTTAGTTATTAGAATCATCCAGGTTCTTTAATAGCCAAGAGGAAAAATTTCAATAGGATGTTTAAAGTATTAGCCAATTTTTTTTTTTTTTTTTTTTTTTTTAAGTTCTGGGACATAGGAAACTAATCTTAAGAAACTAAATTTCTGCTGGGCGTGGTGGCTCACGCCTGTAATCCCAGCACTTTGAGAGGCCAAGGTGGGTAGATCGCGAGGTCAGGAGATAGAGATCATCCTGGCTAACATGGTGAAACCCCATTTCGACTAAAAATACAAAAAAAAAAAAAA